>NC_077227.1:427458904-427728904 GCF_027887165.1 Monodelphis domestica | reverse complement strand
TATAATTTGTTCAAAAATGGTAATAAATACATCCTGAAAGCTAGAGCAATCTTTGCACAATCTATTGTAACTTGTTCTTGCTGGTGACAGTTAATCCCAGCACCAAGATCCAGTGATACAACAGTTTAGTACCACTTAGTTCAATTAAAGATATTCACTACAAATATGCAGTGTTCCTAATCGACATTTTAAATATGATTCAGTGATAATGTGGCATCTATCTGCAAATAATTATCCCCAAACTAAGTCATGGATTTTTGTCAGTTGGTGGTGTTAGAGTTCTTTCCTTCATAATAAATATAAAATCAATTTCCTGCTTCAGTCCCATTCTAACTTAAAAATGATATATTTGACTATGAATTCCAAATACTTGCATCCTTAGATTTTTTTTTCTTAAGGAAAAGTGAGAGACAAGAAAAGAGGAAGGAAAACAAGCTCAGGTGACCATTTGAGTTATTCTTTTTCATCTGGAATATCAACATAGAGTAGCAAGTAATAATGGTTCCTCGGTGTAATATACATATAAACTTGTATTTTTAATACATTAATAAAAACATTCATATGAATTCCCCTAATACAAGTAATAAAGAAATGACAGAGAAAGCTGACCCCAACCTCCATCAACCTCTATGCTTCTGAAGAACTTGTTAATCACTTATCTTTTTCTCCTCTTTTTCTCCCCTTTCTCCTTCTATCTCCTCTTTCTCTCTTTTAAACCAAAAGCAATTTCAAATGCTTTTTGTTCCCATTTCAATCAAAAATAGCTTCATATGTTTTAAATGAAATTTTGCAAGTAATGAGCTCCTAATGAAGATTCATTGATTTAACTAGTTCGGGGAGTACTGGGAAGGGAACAAGAATTAAAAATAGCCAAGGATTTCATTTAGAAAAGCAGCTAATGTGTAGGTACACTAAGTACTCGTCACTGAAAATGTAATCAGGAGTTCTGTCTCTGGAGAGAACCTGATTCTCCTCTCTGTATGCATATTCCGAACTCCCATTAACATTAATGGGAGCTACACATGCATACTGAGGAGAAACTAGCCTCCTTAGTGCGCATGCATAGCAGCTGTGATGGTTTGAAAATCCATATGGCTCAGAAAAGGAGTTATGGTTTATTGGGTCTACATTCACAGATACAGTGGTGGAATTCAGATGCCAAAACCAACCACCCATATCCAAAATATCCTGTTATGTAACTAAACTCAGAGGGGTATGGACATACCACTTCTCCCAATAAGAGCTTAGTTACTCAAGAAACACAACACCCTTCTCAACTCTACCTGTTGAAATCCTTTTCTTCCTTCAAAGCCCAGCTCAGATGCCAACTCCTCCATGAAGCCAAAAATAACCTGTCTAGGAGAAGTGTTATAAAAAAGCCATTATATCAAGGACGTGTATGTCAAGAAAAATAAGTGGGGCAATTATTTAGTAAGAATGAGAAATAACAGATCTAGAACCCCAATTGTAAATTAGTGTACACAAAGACATTAAAAAGAGAAGCAAGACTCTACCTCCATATTCTATGAAGGATAGTAGGCAAATGGAGAAAAGGACTACAGATGGAGGGAAGACTCGAGAAGCCAAAATCTATAGGAAAATTCATTTCCATTTTTTTAAATAACACACACAAAAAATAATATAAACATAATTACAGAAACTAATAGAAAATCAGAATAAAGCATGGAAACTAATCTTTGGCTCATTCCATTACAATCAAGTTACAATTGTAACTTTATAAGATGTATCTAATGTATCTAGCTAGAACTGTTAAGATGTACAAACTGTTTTCATAACAGCACTAAAAAACTCTCCATTTTTTAAATTAGGAAACTAAAATTTGGAAAGGATTCCCAAAATCTAGTCAAAGCCCAGGTTCAATCTTCAGCTCTTACAACTCTACTATCTCTTTAGATATTGTGTGTATACACACATAAACATACATACATACACAAATATATGTAGCATATATTAATAAATAAGTTCATTCAACAGGTTCAGTTAAGGTCAGATTTATGCCTTAATTAAATTTTTTCTTGTTTTATGGATTAAAAGTCAGAATCTTAATGTTAATTTAATGTCACTCCCTGTAGTTAAAATCTAGTTAGTATAATAACTCTCTTTCAAAATGGGTCAAAATATACTTGCGACTTTCATCAGAATAATAGTTTCCCAAAATTAAATAGGAAGGATAGTTTATCAGATGAACATTCATCTTTATTTTAACCAAGTATATACTTTAAAAGTGTGTGGTAATATAGAAACCTGGTAGAGAGGGGGGAAAAATGAGACTTAGAATCCAAAGATGAGTCAAGCCCCAGATGGACCATGTATTAGTGCTATTCAGACAAGTCTATTCCCTTGTCCTGGGCTTTAATTTACAAATCTGTAAAATGAGATAGATGACTAGTTTATCTCTAAGATTCAAATTATTGTCTAAGATTCTCCCTTTAACATCCTCTAGTTCCATAAGCCCTGAAATTGAAATATTATCTCCTACTTTTGTTTTTGGTCCAGACTTTTGATTATATCCAAATAAGGTACTTCCAGGGAGAAACTACCTATTTCACCAAATCTAGATGATCAACTGTCTGTAACTTAAAGTCTTGGAAAAATGTCAGGGGCACTAAGGGGTTAAGTATCTAGCAAATAGTCACACACCTAGTAAGTGTCAAAGATAAAGACTATTAACTCAGGTCTTCCTAATTCCAAGGCCCAACCTCTACCAACCCTCCACATTACCAACAACATCAGATGACACAAAATTTCCATTACTTTCCTTCCTATACAGAAACAATGCAATTTTCATGTTCAATAGCTCCCATTAGATCAATTAATATTCAGACAAAGCCTTTAACATTAAGTTTAAATAATCAAGGGGGGGGGGGGAAAGAACCACCAATGTTCTAGAAGCTTCTCTAGACCTTTCAATCAATTTTATTTATATGCAAAACCAAGAGAAACTCAGAAAAAACAAAGCTCCTCCTGATGCTAAAGCTCTCAATTTACTGACAGGCAAATGGCTTCATGCTGCCACTTAATCTCATTTCTTGCATAATGCCCTCTAATTAGCATATCAAAGTGAATTAATACTTCTAGGGCATTAGCAATGGGGAAATCTGCTCCAGGCTCACAATAGCAGTTAAGAGAGAGCCAAGAAATCCTCAAAAACACCACAAACCACTTTGCATTGCAAAACTGTTCAATTTATTTATCCTCTCTCTCTAAACACTTTTACCGCACACTGTTTTACTACTGTTCACCAAACAAAATGATAATTGCCAAAGTTACCAGCATCTGTAATGCCTGTTTGGAATCTTAATTTAGATGACGTTGAAGATCATTTCTATATGCATCTCTTTGTTCTATTACAAACATTAATAGAGAGACAGTGGAATTGTTGGTGCTTCCAATTAAATAATTTAAATCAGGATAAAATTTTATGACATTTAAAATTTTTTTAAATAATAATAAAAAGCCACCTGCTGGACACTGAAGATTAAGAAGTAGATTTTGAAAACGTATGCATCTTCCCCTCAAAAAAAATAAAAAATCACTAATGTAAATTCACCCAGATGACTTTTATTATCTTATGAAACCTGAACTATTAAATGATTCAACTATATTATCAATTTTGCATTAACTGTACATTAAAGAGAGTCCTCTTTAAAATATTATATTTGTTAAACCTTTAAAACAAAAAACTCTAAAGAGACAAAGTGCTACTTTCAATTTTATCCCCCAGCTATAAAGGCTACAGTAAAGATTTTTACTTATTGTTTTTTCCTTCAGAAATTAAGCATCAACTATCCATTTTCAATCCTCAACTATATTGCTCCATTATTAATCAACAAAGAATGAAAAGAATACTACATAAAATCTAATTTAAATACTTTTATCACATTATTCTCCAAAAACCTTGCTTAATGTTAAAACAAGGTAGACAGACAAAATTTATACTTATATGATTGTGTTAATGACCATGAAAATCATCACTGATTGCTCCTGAGCAACCATCATGAGAATCAAGTTTTGAAGGTAAAGGAAATTCTCCTTCTGACATGGCTTCCTTCTTAAACAAATGGCTATTTTGTATTTGTTTTAAATTGCCTCTAAATAAAGGGGACAATTGGATGTAGATATGTTCTAGTGGAAGGAGATTTGGCCTTGGGAATCATAAGACAAGAGGATTAAGTATACATTTTTTCATCAATAAAATAGGGATAATAATATATGTTGTACTCGTTGCAAAGGTTATGAAGAAAGCATTTTTTAATCCTTAAGTGTATAGAAATAAGAGTTATTATTTTATTTGAAGACTATCAGTCATAATTAATAGCCATCATTTTTGTTTGGTAGGTGAAATGACTATAACTTTGTAAAAGCTGTACTGGCAAGATTTGACAAACTTTTAATAATTTAAATTAAATAGAGATTTAAATGATCTATGCTGTTCATACTTTAAACTCTTATATGGCCTATGGCATAAATAGAAAGTGTCACTAGTTTGAATCTCTCAGTTCTTGATAAAGGGATAGTAAAAAGAAAACAAATAAGATATTCTTTTCAAAAGGAGAATTCTGAAACTATAAATATCTATTTGTAGTATCTAAAAATATTTCAGCTAGTAATATTAAAAGAAACTATATCCTATATAGAATGTTGTCTGCCTATATGTATGTTAATTATTTAACTTGAATACACACAAATATCTATAAAAATACAGAATATAGCTAAAGTAATAGACAAATTTTCCTCAGGTATAACTTGGCTTATAGAAATCAATCTTGTCACTTGAGAGTCAAACTGTCTAGAAGATGTTTTAGCTCTAGTTAATGTCATTATAATGAAATATACAAACACAGAGAAAACACTTGAATGTAAAATTGAGATCTACTAATCTTTTGGAAAATCTGAATGTTTCAATTCTACATTAAGTAATTGACTAAGAGACCAAAGTCAGCATTTTCATTGTGAAAAAAAAAAAAACAGAAATGAAAAATCTATTGTGTGAAATATAGAGAGAGAGAGCAAAGTTTTTTAAAGTGGCAGATAAGAATAAGTTATTTCCTAGTTTGGATCACCATTCACTCTCATGACAGTAAAAATCATGTTATCACCAAATATGATTAACAACATTCCAAAATAATAAAATATTCCTCCAAAATATACAAATTCACTTCAAATTCTATAATAAAACATCCCACTAAAAATGAAAGCAAAAATAACTGCCTATATAGATGAAGTTAGCATTGAAAAGAAAGCCAAATATTATCTTTTTTTTTTTTGCCTTTTTTTTAAGGAGAGGTGGGAGAAATAAAATGTTGGAAGCACAAATTCATGTAATTAAGATGACACTTATTTCCTACTTAATAAAAACATGAAGCTCTTGAAGAGGTAAAATATTGAAAGAAAATTCAAGTTATCTAAGAGAATGCTATTACTTCAGCAAGATAAAAAGCATTTGGGGAAGCAAGTTAGAAAATTGATCCCCCATGGTTTGTTACTCCTTCCACCACCAATCTAGTCGCCAAAATCTCAAACATACAAGAGAAACAGTAAGCGGGAAAATTGAAAGAAACAAAATTCTAAAATTCCTTTTTTTTTAATGCAAAACATTTTTTTAATGAAGCAATTAATTTTTTACATTTAGGATGATTGAGTGACTTTATATGTCTATTATTGCTTAATCAGTAGTAGGTTTTACAACTTTAGAAGGTTTTAAAAACATGACATTAAATTTCAAAACCTAAACTCTAGGCACTAGAATAACAATATGCAAAACAAGATAGATGTGTTGTATGGACTTTGACTACACAGGATAAATATATTCAAGTACTATTAAAAATATTCAGAATGGAAATGTATATAATATGTATCAATATCTAACAATATATAGCCATTTTCATCTTGCTACGATGTTCATTTAGTGGAAAATTTAACCTAATACAGTAAAATTAAAGGTATGTCATGACATTGTATAAATATGATAAAAAGTAATATAGTTATTCTATTTATTGCTGGATGGGAGCAGAGTATGGAAGAAGCATTTCTAAGAAATGGCAATTTAAACAAAAAAAGAATACTCAAATTAGTTTCTAACCCTTTCTGGCTAGAACTGAGTAAGGAGCAGTATAGTGGATTGAGAGTACTACCTAGCCCTTTAATCATAATGGTGACATTGTGTGGCTAGTTACATTTGTAACAATAAAAATAAAAGGTTTCCTTTCACATCATGGACAATATCTCTCCTCTACCTCTTCCATCCACAAAAAGATCTCATTTTGTAAGCTGCATTCTTTAGCTATTTTTCTTATTTAAAATTTTCCCTTATTCTTTGTGGTGAGGGGTTCCCTTAAAGGTATAACATTTTTAATGATCATTTTCTCCCTCTCTTTAGACATAAAAAATACTTCAACCAGCCCAACCAGCCAAGCAGGCCTTTCTCTTCCCCTGCGGACACCTCCTGCAGTCGAGAAGTTCATTAAGTTTTATGATCTTCCCAAGTCAGTCCTGCTTATAAGCCTCACAAAGGCTACAAATCTGGCAGACCATCATGTATGCCATTAGACATTACTAGTAAATGAATGCTATTTAGGGTTTGTGGTGGCAATAAATCAAGGTTTGGTTGGCAGCTATCAACATTGAGTATTTTAACCTAGTGTTTAAAAAGGGAAAGGTTGTATAGGTCTTTTGAAAATATATGTGTATATTTGTACATATGTATATTCTATAAATATAACATCTTTGAAAAATCCACACCTTTCCATCTATATGAATTCTTCTATAGTAATGATTTAATCTTAAACAATGTACCTCATGTGAAAATATATGAAAAAGTAATTTTGTTTTCCAAAAAATTTTGTAAGAGTACCAAATCATACAGCAAATCAACCATAACTTAGGGTTTTTCCAGTGATGTCAGGCCTCTGAGGACACTGTTTTGTCAAGAAAAGCATGTCAACAATTGAAATCATTAGGTGTCCAACAAAGATAAAAGATACAAAGATGTGAAATATGAGCATTACAATAAATGCAGCCTTAGGATTTAAGGAATATTTAATACATTTGCAGTAAAAATCAGTAAAAGGCAAGCTTTAAAAATTCTTTTTTCAGGTTTTTCTCATTTAAAAATTTTTTCTTCATTTTAGATGATCACTCTTAAAAAATAAGAATATATGCCTCATAAGTAAAAATTGCTAGATATAAAAGACTTTAAACCTAAAAATAACAGTATGAGACTTTTTTAAAAATAGACAAAAGAAAATACAAAATTCAAAAAGTAAGACTTTACAAGAAAATCTTTATCCTAAGATTTGAACAAGAAAAATAAAATTATATTAAAAATGTATATAATCTGGTGAGAAAAATAGTTTTTCATCTTTGGGAGGAGCCTAGGAAATATCTATATATTTTTTTCAAATTCAATCCTTTATATCCTGAACTAACATGGTGCTCACTTTGATGAAACTACTACAGATCTACTGACAAATTCTAAAATAAATAGAATTTAAAATAAATCTATCAATGTTACTTATTTGAAAAGGGGAACAATTGAAATGGCACGATACACTAACATATTCCCCTTCCCCTCCAACCACCACTACTCCTCCTTTATGGAGAATAGAGCCATCAAAAGTACCCCAGGTTTCCATTAAAAATGACAAGCTAAACTCTTCTTTGATTCTAAAGAATTAAGTACTGGCCATAACATTATTAAAGTTCAATAAAATGATTGGGAGAAAGTATGTCCTTAAAAATAAGATTCATCTAAATCGGGAATTGTTGAGCTTTTTTGAATTATGTACTTCTTTGGAAATCTGGTAAAGCCTATGGAACCCTTCTCAGAATATTTTTAAAAGGTAACAAAATACATGAGATTACAAAGTAAACCAGTTATACTGAAATATAATTTTTTTTTAAATTTATGGACCCTTGCTTTAACTAAGCCCCCAAAATGTTTATCATTCAAATTCAAAATGTTTTGGAAACATCTGATCATCCATACCAATTCTTATTAGAAATAGATCAAGAGAAGGGGGAAAGGTAATGATAAAATTATATTTTCTTTGCTTTGGTAACACCAATGTCTATACAGCTGTTTCATTTCAAATGGAAGATCCCTGAGTATGTCCTCTTCTGGGACTAGTTTTGGAGGCAGTAGTGGAAGTCCACGAAAGGAGGGGGGCTCCTCCCCCACACCCACCCAAGAGAAAGAGATTCACCCCCATCAATCACTCAGTGCTTTAATCCTGTTCCTCTCAAGCTGCTAGGGCTGGCAGCCTCATGCCTTTGCCCAGACTCAGCCTTTACTCTTTGTTGGCTTTTAGCTATTTTACAAAAGAAATAACTTGCAAAGTTGGCTGTACAAGCCCAAGCATAAAAGCAGAATCCCAATTTACAAGTTATCACTGAAATCCCTAGAAACATTTTCAAATCATAAAGGTCTCTTTCCTTGTCAGTTACCCTCTTGCTTTTAAATAGCAATACAACTGCCCAATACACTCTGCCAGTAATCCTTGTCTCTGAAAAGACTTGTTTCTTCTTCTTAACTCACCTTTGACATGTGGTTGACTATACTATTCTCTTTTCAAAATGGTATAACTAAGCCCTGTGCAAATAAGCAACCTGAGGACTTCAACGGTCCTGATTGAATCCTGCCTGCTTTACATCTAAACAAGGCAGGCAGTTTCCTGGGTTAGTTATGAGAGTGGTTTGGCAAAAACTTAGAAAGCAGCAAGAAAAGAAATATAAATCAAAGAAGAGAGATTCTTAACTGTGATTAAGGCATATATGGGGTGGGGGTGGGGGTGAGAGATATCATTCCCCTTATCCCACATAATATAATGCAATAGAAAGCAGAATCAATCTTAATATTCACAACATAGTCAATACCCAAGTGCTTAGCTGTCAGCAGAAACTGAAGTGGAGTCCTGATAGCACAAAAACCCTTGGACATTAAGCAACATGATTTACTGAGAACTATGCACTTTTAGGGTTCCATGCTAAGATTCTTCATGATTTAATGTTTGATGTTTCATTTTATAGTCATATAAAAATTTTTCTCTTTATTTAAGCAGGACACAATTTCCAAACATAACTAAAAATTGACACGCAAAATAAAGTTGGCAATCTCAAATGCCCAAGATTCTCAAAATAAAGCATGCATGTGGACATATATGTATATATTTTAAGATGACTTCCTCAACATTAAGAATCAACATTCACTCCCTCTCTCTAAACATAAAAAAGTACCATTTAGATAATTAATAAATCTTTCTTGATGGTGATCTTCAGTTATTTTTTTCAAGAAAGCAAATTAACTAACTTTCTTGGAAATATTTTATCTACAGATAAAATCTGTTATATAAATGAGAGCACTAAGTCTACTGATCTAAAAGTTATGCAGTATGTGAATATTTTTATATTCAACTTTACCATAAGCACGTTTAACCTTTTAGATTCACATTTCTTGAATATATTGGGCTTTAAAACTTTCTTTCTTCTTTGACTTAACTTTTAAAAAATGAAATTCCAATTACATCATGCATTCATTACACTGAAATATGGCTAATAAAATGTTCAAACTTGGTTGATACTATCATCGTTCAGTACCATGTAACAGGCAAAAAAAGTCCACCCATACGAAAAGTTATCCAATTTAACTGCCTTATGACTTAACCCATATGACTTTTTTTTAAGTAACTGTTTAATTCCAAATGAACAAAAATATGAAGTCAATATCATTCACAAGGCTTTTTTAATATGTAAATATGCATAATTCCTCTCCTAAAAATTATTTTTCTTTAATATGATACAAAGCCTTGAAATGTTTCCTTAAAAACTTTAATCAGTTTTTACCTTCACGTGGCCTTTCTTACATATATCATAATAATAAGCTTATTACATTTGAACTCTTCTCATATATACATAGAAATTATGCATTTAGCATATATGAAATATATACAAAGTCTAAAAACAAATGTTTACTCTTCCATACTTTGTACAAGTATTCTTCCTACCCAGTAGCTTAATTTAAACATGCTACTGAGATGTGTTCAATTGTATACATTCTTCCACTGGGAGAGCTGCCGCTTAAGGTTGTCTTAAGTAAAACAGAAAGTTGCTGGCGATGCTTCCTCTCGGGGACTCTGCAATTGGCATCCACTCTCACATTGCTCCTTGAAAAAACTGACATACAAACAAGGAAAAGGGAAAGACTGAGAGTGGCTGCTCTCTGATTGCAGCCAGAGGGGACTGGCTCCTGAGAAGGATGACACATGAGCTTTTCCATCTACATTTCATTTTACATCGGGAGTATGAATTGTAAAATTGACTCCAGATTTATTGCAGCTTTCTTCACCACCGCCCCCACCTTATTCTAACCCCCCCCCCAAGATCAGGAGGTTGAAAAAGAGAGAATGATCAAAGATGGCGGTACCCAAAGTAGCAGCTTTCTAGATTGGCAGAGTCAAATGAGTAGTTACAATGCCACATTGAGACCACTGTAACACTAGGATTCTTACCTGTTTTCTCTTTTATTTCACACAGGACACTGAAGAGAGCAGGTTTCATTCTATGACAATTCAGTGCATGTTTTCTAGGGGGGAAAAACAATCCAAACAAAGGTATTAGCATCACCTACTGAATAACATGGCGCTTTCTTCAAATGAGAACTCAAAGATTTCATTTTAAATGTGTCTTCTGAGGCTTATTGTAGTCCCTAGAAACTAATACAAACTAGAGTATATTTCCAAAGACAACCTTTATTTTAGGGACAGCACTGCATAGTTGTCCCATACTTAGGTGTGATTATATCATGTGCTAGAGTAGATCAAGAAATGTGGGGGAACTTAATTGGGGAGCACCAAGAACAAATGGGGAAGACAGAACATGTATATAGACTACTATTTATTCTCTAAGTGAAGAATAGAAGAGTAGCATTTAAAAATGACAGTTAAAGTTTCAGTAGGTCCGTTAAAAGACTATTACTTTCCCTATCTGTTTTGTTTCCACATCATATTGACCCTGATTAAAATTCTCTATTAACCAGTATGGAATACAACCCCTAACTTTCTCTTCTGGTAACAAGTAACAGATTTTATTACTTGGGGGAATGGGGGCGGGGTAGCCTTCAGAATCTTGAGCCTTTATTTCATATTTACTGTGATTTAAACATTTACTGTTGCAAGTGGGAAAAAGCAACAATGTCTCGTCACTTTCATCAGGCAACTATCCAACACAAGGACTGGATAGAGTAAAGAAAGTTATACTTTCTCAAGTGGAAATCACAGTCACTCTTAGCAGACACTTATTGGTCAATTTTGTTATTTTAAATCACTGTGAAGGAATCACAACAGAAGTTGCCGACAAATAAAGAGAAAAAAGGCAAAATTCACCATGCTCCGTGTCCTGCCTTTAAAAAAAATCTGAAACAATTCCTGTATGAAGTGTGGTTTAAAATTCCCAAGAACAACTTTTTTTTCCCCTTCTGTCCCCAAAGAGGTGATGTGGAAATTTGTGCCCCCTACCCCCACAAAAAAGGTAAAATGTTTATTTATAGATGAAGTTCATTTTTTAAAGAAGCTAACAGAACAAATTAGAACCGATAAGAAGAAAAGAAAAAATGTACAAAAAGAAGAAAAAAAACACGGGAAGGCAGGGTGGGGGGAGTCACGAGCGCACACACACAAACACACACACAAAAGATGTTCAATGAGATGAAACCAACTTTGCTTGTGCCTCGTCCAGGCTCTGGTCGGTGATGGTCATGATCTGGTGGAGGATGTCGCCGATGTCTTGCTTCCTGCCATCGCCGTCCGCCCCTTCGTGACCGTGAGGGGGAGGCGGCAGGGCCATGCCCCCCTGCACCGAGTGGCCGGCGAGGTTCACCCCGGCCAGAGTCTGCAACATCCTGGATTGATCGTCCATCCCGCCGCGCGCAGGCGGGAGCGGGAGGCGGCGGCGGCGGCGGCGGTAGCGACGGTGGCGACGGTGGTGGCTGCTGAGGAGAAGGTGGAAGAGGAGGAGGAGGGAGAGTGAGAGGAGGAGGAAGAGGAGGGAGAGGAGGAGGAGGAAGGAGAGAGAAAAAGGAGGAGAGGAAAAAAAGAGGGGGCGGCGCGCTCCCCGCCCGCTACTGCCGGGGAGCGGTGGGGGGGGGGGGGGAGGCGACCGGGGTGCAGGAAAGAAGGGAGGGCCCGCGGCGGCGGCGGCGGCAGCGGCGGAGCCGGGCCCGGGGGACCGCTGGGGGCCCGGCTGCTAACCCGGCCTCGAAAGCTTAAGCCGAAGCCTCGGCAGGGACGAGGGAGAGCCCGCTGAGGAGGGGGAGGCGGCGGCGGCCGCGGCTGAGGCTGAGAGATCCGGGGCCCCGCGGCTGGAGCGGCGGTGACTGAGGTGGCGGCTGTGGTGACGGTGGCGGCGGCTGCTCCTCCCGCTCCCGGCGCTGCCGCCGCCGCCGCAGCCGCCGCCGCTGCTCCCGCACCCCGTCCTCACAGCGCCTCTCGCCCCCGGCCGCCGGGCGGCTGGTCCTCCCGCAACTTGCCCCAGAGCCTCAGCCGAGTTGCCGGGACGCTCTCGCCTCCTCCCCTTCCTCACTCTCCGCTCGCTCCCCTCCCTCCTTCCCTCCGCCCCCCTCTCAGCCTTCGCTGCTGCTGCTGCCGCTGCTGCCGCCGCCGCCGCCGCCGCCGCCGCCGCCGGCGGGCCGGAGCTAGAGCCGGAGCCGGATCGGGACGCGAGCCCCCCGTGGGGGTGAAAGGAAAGGGGGAAGAGGAAAGGAGATCGGCGGGAGGAGGAATGGGGAGGGTGGACAGATGGACAAGAGGTGAAGGTGAGGGGGGGCGCGGAGAAGGGTGAGAAAGTTTGGGAGCTGGGGCGGGGAGCCGGGTGGACGGCCCGGCCAGCTGCTGGGGGCAGCGGGCGCCCCGCAGATTTATGAAGCAGGACCCGCCGCCGCCCAAGCCGCGCACCCACCCACCCAGGCAGGCGGGCGGGCAGGCAGGCAGCCGCCAGCGGACCGGGCTCGATGGCCGCTCTGGTGAGGGATTGACAGGCTGCCAGTGCCACTCACTCACTCACTCACTCCCTCACTCAATGCGGGCCCCCGGTGCTGAGGGAGGGGGCAGAGGGCGGAGCAAACTGAGCCTTGGCCACACCCCTGGGGAGGAGGTGCCTGGGATTGATTGGACTTCTTGCCAGCCCGCGCCTTACCCTGGCTCCGCCCCCCGCCCGGCCTCCGCACCTCGCCGCCGGGCGCGCTCCCCAAACTCTTCTCTCTGCTGGCGGACACGCGCGTAGGTTCCGAAGTCCGAGCCAACAATCTCCGGCTGGTTGCTTGTGGGTGGCGCACTTTTCAATAGGTAGCGTGGGAGGACGGTGCGTTTACGCGTGCGCAAAGAGAAGTAAAGGGCAGGAGAGGGGGTGAATTCCCAATAACCCTGAGACTCACTGCACTGCTTCACCCCCCCCCGCTGCTCTGGACGATCAAGGCCCATATCGGAGATTTGAGGCCCGTTCACTTTCCCGCGCTTCCCGAGAGTAGGAGGGTCCCCTTCTGAGGGAACCGGGCCGGGAATCTCCCTCCAATCACAACGCTCCCGGAGACAAATAGGGAGGGACTATGTGAGGAGACGATTGATCTCATTGGAGATTTCGAAAACGTTATTATACGAGAGGAGGCGTAGGCAATCGAAAGCCCCGCCCCTCCGCCGTTGCCATAGTAACTAGGGTGGCGCTGTAGAGACTGGTATCCCGTAGTTTTCAGCCTTTGTGGAATCCAGAGTGTTGAGGCAGGAAACCCATTTGTGCCCTGCAGCAGTCCTGCAGAAGGCATAAGGGAAAGGCGATAGTATTTCACAGAATTGAGAATTGTCAAATCAAGAGTGAGCTTTATGGACAATACTGCAACTCCTTCCCGCTTTTTACAGATGAGAACATTAGGGCCCAGAGAGGAAAAGCTATTTGCTGAAATTCTTCACACAACTAGAAAGTGCCAGAATCTATAAGCAATTTCATCTCCTTCGACTTTAGAGCACGTGTTTTTTCCACTAGGAAGAATATTTTGAGGGATGAAAAGAAAAAGATCATAGGATTTGCTGCTAGAAGGAACATTTAATCCAAGTCCCTCATTTTACCCATGACAAAACGAAGATTCAAGAGGAGAAATGCCTTGCCAAGTTCACTTGGCTAGTTAGTAGCAAAGTTCAAATTCAAACACAAGTGTCCTGATTCTAGGGAAGCTTTAAAATTCTGAACCCTGAAATCTGAAGCTCACAGCTAGAAGATCACAGGAAATAGAACTCGGGGGGCACAACTTGATATAAAAGAAAATAGACTTTACTTGGAATCAAAAGATTGTGAATTCTGAACTGTCATTAATTCTGGTAACTTGAGCCATTGGTTCTTCTGAACCTCATTTTACTTATTTGGCATAAAGATCTCTTCCTTTTGAAGTAATCCCTTCGAATTTCAGATCAGTTTTCCCTTAAGGCTATAGTCTCCAAACTTTTTGATCATGAACTCCTGGGGGGGTGGGGGTGGGGGAAGAGAGTTAACATGTCCCCTATTTGTGTGAATTCACTTCTTTACAAATTAAATGCCCACACTACAATATTAATTCCACAAGATTTAAACAAAAATAGAAATTTTAAAGGATGAAATTAAGATGACAGATTAAATGTAGAGCAGGAGTTCTTACCCAAGGGTCCATAGACCCCTCATGCAGATATTTCAGGGAATCTCTAATCTTGGGAGGGAAAAAGTTCAAATAATACATTGCTACCTAGGACAAAATGGAAGAATATGTTCCAAAGAGGAATGGAGCTCAAGATGCAGCCCAGGTTACCTACCCTGCAAATCTTCACTTAACTATACCTGAAAAAAGATGGATATTCAATAATAAAGAGTCATTTGAAAAGTTTTTTTAGAAATAAAAACAGAACTGAAGAGATTGTTTGCTTTTTGAAGACCTGAAACAATAAAAATATAAGGCAAGTGAAAAAAATGCAGTGACAGCAGAGATACCAATAAGTAATTTCTAAATGTACATAAGGATAAAGGAATGAAAGCAGAAGTCAGGTACAGGTAACAGTGAAAAATCAGGCATGAGCTATTAAAGACTTAGAACCTAAGGACACTGATTACAGGTGAATTATTTTGTTTGTGGGAATACATTACATCATAAGGAGGTACAAGTAATGGGGGTGAGGAGAGGAAGAGTGGGAAGATAGAGAGGAATATGTAATATGCCAGGGTTAAAACAAGAGCTAGCAGTAGGGGGTAAGTGACTCCTATGATCTCAGAAAGAGACCACAGGGAAATAAATCAGAAGGATGAGGGAAGAATTGAGGAGAATGGGAATTTGGGGGAAGAATGGAGGCCTTTATTTGGTGTTGGGAAAGGGTTCTATTGATGAAGATTCCTATGAGTGAAGAGACACAGTCTAAGAAGGGAGAGAGGGACCTTGTACTGGAATTGGCCTAGAAGAAAAGTCTACTCATCCTGCTGAAGGAGAGAGGAAGTTGGAACTCACAGGGACAACTGGTACCTGAAGAAGTAGAAGAGCAAAGACCCGGAAAGGATTTTTTTTTTTCAGGCAAATGGGGGTAGAGGTAGAGGAATAGATCAGTGATGGACTACATAATAAGGAAGGGATCTTGTGTGAGCAGTGTCCTTTCTGGCACTAACCATAACTGACTGGGAATGAGCCACAGTGGAAAAAAAAGGGAATCTACATGGCATGCTGCATGAGTCAATGGCAGAAAATACCCAGAGGAAAATACCTAGAATGGAAGAAGTTTTCATAGAAAAAAGAGAGAGATCAGATAATTATAAGGTTTTAAATCAAAGAATGAGGGACTTGAATAGACAGAACAGATGGATAATAGAGTGATAGAAATCCTTTTTGGAAATGGACACAAAAAATTAAATTTTAAAAACCAATAAAAACAAAACCTAGTTGAAGGGGAAGAAAGGAAGAGAGAAAGCTACTTGACTAAATGAGAGAAAGAAGGTGAGAAGGGAACCAATTATATCACTAGATTAAAAACAAAGGAGATAAAAGAAACTCACAGGCAACATCCCAAAGAGAAAAGGATAACAAATCAAGAGAAGAAGGGATCTTGAATGAGGAGACAAGAGCCCATAGGAACAGGGACACCTTAAACAAAGATTAAGATAAAATAACTGAAGAAGCATAATACTGTGTTTATAGCAGAGGCAGGGAGGTGGGAATCATAGCTTGAAAAAAAAAATCAATGTCAAGAATAAAGGAAATATAAAATTAACATAACTTTAAATGTAAATTAATTATTAATTATTGGATTAAACCATCCAATAAAACAAAAAAGAGATAGAACTCTTTTTTTAAATTCAAAGACATTTTATTTTCCCAATTATATGAAATAATTTTCAAACAATTCAGTAGTTTTCCAAAATTATAAGATCCAAATCATCTACTTCCTTCCATTATCTCCCCCCTACTCAGAGATGGTAAACAATCTGATCTATTACATGTATTATCATGCAAAACACATTTCCATATTGGTCCTAGTTGTAAGAACACATCCATAAATAACCAAAACCCAAAATAAAACCATAAATAGACTGATGTAATTGATAGTAAGCTTTAATCCACATCCATCTATCTCAGTCCTTTCTCTGGAGCTGGATAGCATTCCCTGCCATGTCTTTCAGAATTGTCTAAATCTTTGCATTGCTGAGAGTATCAAGTTTTCACAGTTAATCATCATATAATATTGCTGTTACTACATACAATGTTCACCTGGATATGCTTATTGTGTTCTGTACCAGTTCATGCAGATCTTTTCTGATTTTTCTGAAATCATCCTGCTTATCATTTCTTACATATAGCACAATAGTATTCCAAAGTGATAGATTTGTTAAGAAAAAAAAAAACACCTTACAATCTGTTGCTTATAAGAATTAGTTTTTTAAAACAAAGATATATACAAAATAAAACAAAGGGAGTAGAAGTAGTAGTTGCAATCATGTTATCTGACAAAGTAAAAGCAAGCATTCAAAAAAACAAAAAGGAATTTTTTAAAATATATATTATGATAAAAGGAGCCATAGATAACAAATCAATATAATAATAAACTTATACACTACTAATTTCTTAGCATCCAAATTCATAAAGGAAAATTTTCCTAAGCTACAGAGAAGATAGAGTAACATGATAGTAACAGGAGATTTCAATATCCCCTTTTATCGGTTTTGAACAAATTTAACAAAAAGTTAAACAAAAGGGAAAATGTGGAACCCAACAACTTGCTGGAGAAATATTTATTGTGTCTTCTAAATAGAACCTCAAAATATATACATATATTTCTCAGCATCTCATGGAACTTTTACCAAAAATGGCTATTAGAGCAGAGAGATATGGCAAACAAGTAAAAAGGCCAAAATAGTTGATATATCCTTTAGAGACTATAGCAAAATAAAAATAATAATTGATTCAAAAAATATGTAGACACAAATGGAATCAGCAATGAAATCCTTTTAAAAAATGAGTGGGGCAAAGAACCAATCATAGAAACAAAAACTAAGTAAAAGAAAATAATGATAAAACAAAATATCAAAATTTCTAGGATATCTCCAAAGCAATCCTTGGAGGAAATATTGTATCCTTTTAAATATCTACTAACAAAATGGAAAGAGAAAATATTAATAAACTTAATGTACATGTTAAAAATTAAATGGCAAAAAAATGTGAATAAGCAAAGAGAGGAAATGTTGAAAATTAGAAGGGATATAGGTAAATTGGAGAACAAAGAGAAAAGATAAATCTAAAAGCTGGTTCTTTGAAAAGACTAATAAAGTTGATAAATCCTTAGTTAATCTGATTAAAAAGAAGAAAGTAGGCAATCAAATTAATTAAATAGCAAATGAGAACGTTGAAATTACAACAAAACCAGAAGAAATTTAAAAAAAAATAATCAGAGCATATTATACACAGTTATATACTAATAAAAACTGAGAAAACAAAATACAGAGTAATAACCTTCAAAACTACAAAACCCCAACTATCAGAAGAAGAGAGATTTTAAATAACCCAATCTCAGGAAAAGGAAATAGATCTAGCTATAAAGTAACTAAAAGGGGGGAAAAAAATTCCTGATCCTAATGGATTCACAGGAAAATTCTATCAAAGTTTTAAAGAACAAGTTTTAAAGAACAGTTATTTCCCATACTTCACAAATAGTTCTACTGCCTAAACCAAAAAAAGATAGAACACAGAAAGAAAACCATAGACCAATTAATGAATGTTGACTTCAAAATTTTCAACAAAATATTGTCTAATAGACTTTATTGATTTATCTAAGAAATTATTCATTATTAGGGGAGGGGGGAGCGGCTAGGTATTATAGTGAATAGAGTGCCAGTTCTGAAGTTCAAAGGATCTAGGTTCAAACATGACCTCAGACACTTTCTAGTTGTGTGACCCTGGGCAAATCACTGAATTCTGATCGGCTCTCTTCTGTCTTAAAATTGATACAAAGGTAGAAGGTAAGGATTTAATTTAAAAAAGAAGAACTGACTCAAAATGAGTCAACAACACAATATGATTAAAACAAATACCTATCTAAAGCTAGGGGCATCTAGGTGGCTCAGTAGATAGAGAGCCAGGCCTAGATGGGAGGATTCGGGTTTAAATTTGGTCTTAGACATTTCCTAGCTGTGTGACCCTTAACCCCAATTTACTAGCCCTTACTGCTCTTCTGCCTTGGAACTAATATATAGTGTTAATCCTTAGACAGAAGAAAAGAGTTTAATAAAAGAAAAAATAAATCATTCATTATGACCACTGGGATTTATACTAGAGATGAAAGAATGATTCAACATTGGGAAAGTAATCAGCATAATAATTTTAAAACCAACATGTATAAACCTCATGAGCATCTTAATAGCTACAGAAAAAACCTTTGACAAAGTGTACTTTTTTATGATAAAAATCCTGAAAAATATTGGCACAAAGGAACCTTTTAAATATCATAAAAACCATTTATCTAAAACCAAAAGCAAGCATCCTATACAATGGAGATATACTAGAACTTTTTCCAATAAATATGGGAGTGAAGCAAGAATGCCCATTCTCCCCGCTATTATTTGATATGATTCTGGAAATGTAAAGCAAAAGAAAGAAATTAAAGGCATGAAGATAGTTGAAGAGGAAATAAAACTATCCCTGTTTGCTGATAATATTATAGTTATTTGGAAAAATTAGGGAATCCTCAAAGATAAGATAATAGCATTAGCAAAGTTTCAGACTATAAAGTAAATCCTCAAAAATCACCAGCATTTCTACATAATAATCATGATGATGATAATAATACACAGGAAGCAATAATAATTTTAAAAAGCATCCCATTCCAAAATAACTACAAAATACATAAAATATCTGGGGACTTATCTACCAAAGCACAAATAAGACTTGTGGTATTCAATTATAAAGTGTACTCAAAGAAATAAAAAAAACTCAAATAACTGGAGAAATCCCCAATACTCAAGGCTAAGCCATGCCAATATAATAAAAATCACAATATTACTAAAATTAATTCATACTTTTAATGCCATACAAATCAAATTACCAGAGGGATACTTTATCAAACTTGATAAAATAAAATTCATGTGGAAAAAACAAAAGATCTAATATAGTAAGGAAAATTACAAAAAAGATGTAAAGACAAAGAAAGAATAGCAGTCAGAAAGGCAACCTGCCATTGGTTAAAAGGTAGAGGGAGATCATTGGAACAAACTAAATAAAGGAGAATTCAAAACATTAGAACTAAGAAGTCAGTATTTGGTAAACTGGAAAACACAAATTATCTAGGAAATATCTCCTTGTTTGAATTTTTAAAAATTGGGGGGAGGGAGGCTGGAAAGCAGTCTGGCAGAAATTAGGTTTAGACCAACATCTTATACCATATTCCACAATACATTCTAAATGCATATGTGACCTTAATATTACATTTCATAATTTAAAACAATTAGAAGAGAATCAGATCATATACCTCTCACAGCTATGGATAGGAGATTTAGTCAAACAAACAAGATGGAAAAAAATTACAAAACTTGCCATATGAATGTGAGTTTTTACTGCTGTTTCTATTGTTGTTATCCAGGCTCCTGCCCCTATTAGAAAATTCCAGTCTGTCCTTTTATATGCCAGTATGTGGTGTTTCTTAATGTAGAGGTTAAAAAAATAGACTAGAAAGAGATTTGTGGTTTGTGTATGGGTTTCAATTATCCATTTACCTTTAATTTTCCTTTAACATGAGCAAATGACAAATGATTTTATCTCTCAGGAACTACAGCCAAAGAAAATTTATACTTGAGATATGAAATACTCTTATTTCTCATAATTTCTCTTTGGTATTTTTAAATTTTTTTTAAATTTAAATCCTTACCTTCTGTCTTAGAATTAATACTAGGTATCCCTTGCAAAGCAGAAGAGTGGTAAGAGCTAGGTAATTGGGGTTAAGTGACTTGCAAGGGTCACATATCTGGGAAGTGTCTGAGGTCAAATTTGAACCCAGGACCTGCAATCTCTAGGGATGGCACTCATATCAACAAGGCCACCTACTTGCCCCAGAAGGTTAAATGTTATAGCCAAAAGAATCTTTGGGTTTGGAATCAAAAGATGAGTTCAAGATTTGGCTTTGCTATTTACTAATCATATGACCTAAGGTAAATCATTCTACCTCTCTGAAATTCAGTTTCCTTGTCTGTGAAATGGGTGTATTAACCCCTATAGTACCTACCTCATGGTAGTTTGCATGAGCATTAAATGAGATAATATATATAAAGTGCTTTGTAAACCTAAAAGTCTTACAAAAAAGGTCAGCTATTATTATCTGATGTACTGTTGTTATCCTTTATTTTTTAAATATCATAAGTTTTATTTATTCCTTTAAGACTAATACATTAGAAAATTTTTACCCTAGACAAATTCTTTGGTTAGACATTTTTGAAAAGTCTCACAGGTTTAGTGCCTAAACTCAGTAAACTGTCTTGCACAGAACCAAAAATAGAGGTATATAGATATGAAAAATGACTTTTACTCTGCAGGGCTTAATGTAGGACAAGCAGTTCGGTAAATGCCAGATGGATTCTTGGAATGTAGCAAGCTAGTTGGTTCCAGGTTCTTTCCCTCATATGTTATGTGTACTTTTAAATACTCCCTACTGCAAAGCTAATAGCTAACCTTACAGTTAGGTAGGCTGAAGTACTTACAAACTGCCCAGCTGCTGACTAGAGAGTTCCAAACAGTCCACTCTTCTCACTTGCCTTCAAAAGAATCCTCATCTCACATTTACTTTTTCTTTATTTAGTGTTTTCCCTTTTTTTCTTTTTGGTGACATGGAATTAATTTTGGAACCTATTTCAAATATCCCAATGACAGTTACTCTAATTCTAATAGGTAAAATTTCACATATTCCTAAAAAAAATAAATTCCAAGCCACTGTTATAATATTTGCAGCATGACAAGAATCATAACTTCTCTGATATTCTCTACTTATCCTTTATCACAGCATAAAGGTAACCCTGAGTCCTCAAAAGGCAGACCAGCTAAGCATAAGGTCTAGCAAGTCCTATGTTAGTTAGTGGTAGTCTCTCGGTGACCGAGAATGACATTGTCTTTGTGAGCTTTCATTTATGGTGTACCCTCATGTGGCTTTGGAGTCCAAAGGCTGAGGCACAGAGTTTGTGGCACATGGGGCATGGGACGCCAGTTGTTACGGGAGGGGCGGTTGTGGCCTGGTGTCGGCGTTCACGCGCAGTGGCAAGACGCCGACATCGTTCATCTTCAAAGGTGGTGGCGGCATGGTTAATGTGGGTTCGCCAGCTGCTTCTGTCAAAGGCAGCGAGTTCTAGTTGCTTTGGTGTAATGCCAGCCCACTTCAGGTTTGACTTTAGCTGATCCTTGTATCTTTTCTTTGGTCGGCCTTGTTTCCTGAGTCCAGCTGACAGTTCCCCATGGAATACCTGTCTTGGTATTCGCTGTGCGTCCATGCGGATGACGTGTCCAGACCATCGTAGCTGGGTTTTGAGGACCATGACTTCGATGCTGGTGGAGTTGGCTCTGTCGAGGACTTCCTGATTGGTGATTCGGTCCTGCCATCGGATCCTCATTATTGACCAGAGGGAGCATTGGTGGAATTGCTCCAGCTGTTTCATGTGCTTCCAGTACAGTGTCCATGTCTCACAACCGTACAGGAGCGAGCTGAGGACCACTGCGTTGTACACTTTGAGCGTCATCGCAGTGCTTACACCTCTGTGTTGGAGGACTTTGCAGCAGTCGCCCAAGTGCCTGGCTGGCCTTTTGGATCCTGGCATTAATCTCGTGGTCTAGGGACCCATCGTTGGCGATGGTGCTGCCCAGGTACTTGAAAGTGTTGATGTTAGAAAGCTGCATGCTGTCGATTGTAATGCGCGGCTGGTTCGTTGGCCTCCCTGGTGCAGGTTGGAACAGCACCTCTGTTTTGCTGAGGCTGATAGTCAGGCCAAACAGTTTTGTTGCATTGGAGAACCTGTCCACAATGGTTTGGAGATGATTTTCTTGGTGGGCCATGAGAGCACAGCCATCTGCGAAGAGAGCTTCCAGGATAAGTCTCTCTGTTGTCTTTGTTTTTGCAGTCAGGCGGCGAAGGTCGAATAGTGAGCCATCCAGTCGGTATTTGATATAGACGCCCAGGTCTAGATCCATCACAGCATGTCGTAATACTTGGGTGAAAAATAGGTTGAATAGTACCTGAACGAGGACACAGCCTTGTTTCACGCCATTGGAGATGTTGAAGCGATCGGAAGTCTCTCCACCAGATAGGACTTCCCCTGTCATGTTGACATGAAAGAGCTGGATCAGTTTGACAAATTTTGCTGGGCAACCAAGCTTGCGGAGGATCACCCACAATGTGTCCCTGTTCACTGTGTCGAATGCCTTTGTCGGGTCTATGAAGACAATGTAGAGACTTAGGTTCTGCTCAAGGCATTTTTCCTGCATTTGCCTTACCGTGAAGACCATGTCGATGGTGCTGTGATCTGGTCGGAAGCCAAATTGTGATTCAGGCAGGTTCTGCTCTGAAACAGATGACAGGAGTCTGTTGAATATAACACGGGCGAGGATCTTTCCAGCAGTGGAAAGTAGTGAGATGCCTCTGTAGTTGTCACAGGCTGCTCGTGAGCCTTTGTTCTTGTATAGGGTTACGATGGAGGCATCTCTGAGTTCTGGGGGCATGTCTTCCTCTTCCCATATGCTGGTCAGCACTATGTGGAATGCCTGGAGCTCCTTTCCATTCAAGGCCTTGTACACCTCTGTTGGGATCCCATCTTTACCGGGTGCCTTGCCTGCACTCATTTGTTTAATGGCTTTTTGGACTTCCTCTATTGAAGGAGGGACCTCAAGTTGTTCAATGGTGCGGTTTTGGGGGATCTGGTCAAGGGCGTTTTGGTCAACTGAAGAGGGTCGGTTGAGAAGCTGACTGAAGTGTTCTTTCCACCTGTTTTGCTGATGCCTTTTTTATCTTTTATGAGAGTGTCACTGTCAGAGGATAGCAAGGGAGTGGTGGTGGGTTTAATGGCCCATAGACAGTCTTGAGGGCACTGAAAAATTGTTTGTAGTTTTTCATATCAGCAAAATGCTGGATTTCTTCTGCCTTTCCCCCCCACCCCCACCACCACCAGTCTTGCATCTTCCTGATCTCATGCTGCACTGTGGCTTGGAGAGACTTGAATCTGTCCTTTCTAGGAGCAGAGTTTGGGTTATTTTTCCACTCCATAAAGGCTTTGTTCTTTTTGCTCAATAGGTCTTCAATAGCAGTGTTGTTCTCATCGAACCAGTCCTGGTGGTTGCATTGTTTGGGGCCTAGGACTGCCTTTGATGTTTCCTTCACTGTGTCTCTGAACTGGTTCCATTTCTTGGTTGAGCTTCCAGTGAGTGGTCCCTTGGCAGACAGCTTGTCATCCAGGCAGGACTGGAATGTTTGCAAATATGATGGATCTCTAAGAAGACTCACGTTGTAAAATGCGCAAACTGTCTGGGTGCATTTTGGATGGTGAGGCGCAATGCGCATTTGAATAGTCTCTCTAACCAATTGGTGGTCTGTCCAGCATTCAGCTCCTCTCATGGCTCTGGTGATCTTTACATCCTGGATGTCTCGCCGGCATACAATGATGAAGTCAATGAGATGCCACTGTTTTGATCGTGGGTGCATCCATGTTGTTTTATATTTGTTCGCCATTCTGAACAGTGTTCATGATGGTGAGTTCAAACTCTGAGCATTTGCTGAGTAGCAGTAGGCCATTGTTGTTCATTTTGCCCACGCCGTGTTTGCCGAGCACTCCTTTCCATCTTTCATGGTCCTGGCCAACGCGGCCATTGAAGTCTCCCAGTAGTATCAGCTTGTCATTTGCGGGCACTGAGTGCAGTACAGCACTCAGGTCAGAGTAGAACTGCTCAATGGTCTCCTCTGTGCTGATCAGTGTTGGGGAATATGCGCTGATGATTGTGGCAAACCGGTCTTTGCTGAGAAGTAAACGGATCTTCATGAGCCTCTCGCTGATGCCCACAGGCAAGTCTGGCAGCTGTTTGAGCAAACTGGTCTTGATAGCCAGGCCAACACCGTGGATTTTGTCTCCATTTGTGGCTCTACCTTTCTAGAAGAAGATGTATCCAGTGGTGGGTTCGCTGAGTGATCCCTCTTCTGGTAAGCGTGTTTCGCTTAGGGCTGCGATGTCGATGTTATATCGTGCCAGTTCTTTACCAATTAGAGCTGTTCTTCTCTCATGTCTTGGGGTATTCTCTCTGTCAAGCAATGTTCTGATGTTCCATGCTCCTAGTAGGAGTTTCTTTGTATTTTGTTTCTTTTGATTTCGACCGCTTAAAGGGATGACCTGCCAGCCGTGGTGTGCTGACTGGGTGTTTGTAGAGCAGGCAATGTTTGGGACACCTTTTCTAGTCCCCTCCCTTGATTAGGGTGAGCAGTGCTGTCCTAGAGAGGGCTGCTCAGTCACCCAGGATGCTGCTGAACATCCCTGCTGCCCTACAGGGCCGAGCAACCACTGGTCCGTGGGCCGCCTACGTGCAGGATCGTGACTACAACTGCCAGTGGTCACCTCTACCCGTTGCGTCACCACTCCCCCATCACCACAGGTCTTGAAGAGGGTGGACGGGGTTAGGATATATGAGTGTGCACAAAGATACTTATGCGTGAAGGAGATTTAAGTGGAAAAGCCGATGCACAGAGATAGTCCCACTCTCTTGGCGTTGGAAGCCTGGGTCCAGTGGCACAAAAAATTGTTACGCCTGGAGACTTCCTCAGCTGCATTGGGTGGACATGTTGTCTTTTGTGCTCCAACACGCCCTAAGCATTCCACAGTGCTTTGCTGCGTCGCCCTCTCAGCCGTTGAAACTTCTTATTGGTTTCTTCCACCTGTTCCGCCGAAGCACTCTTCACATGCTGGGTGAGCAAAGCCCTGGTTCACCAGGGGTCAACGACGACCCAATGGCTACCTTCACAAGGTTTAGCCAGCCTGTCGAAGCCATTGCCTGGGGTGTGGCCGCTGCCACATGCTAGCAGCTAGTGGGAGCCACAAGTGAGAGCTGGGTGTCAGGTGGGGGTCAGAGGCTGGAGAGCTGCCCTAGGAGGGCACGACAAGCCCTCCATACCAGAGATACTACCCCTCCCTGAGCACCCCCAAAGGGTCAGAGATAGTCCATATATCTGTATATATCGGATAAACCTAGATCTTTTGAAAGGCTTACCACAAAAATGCTAGTCCTATTGGTGGAATGATGAACTGATACAACCATTCTGGAGAACAACTTGAAAATATGCCCATAAGGCTATAAAATTGTGCATACCCTTTGACCTCATAATACCACTACTAGTTTTTTATCCAAAAGAGATAAAAAAAGAAAAGAAAAAGGACTTGTATGAACAAAAATATGTATAGTAGCTTTAATGGCAAAAAAATTAAAGGGAACCCCATTTATTGAGGAATGACTGATCAAGTTGCATTACATGACTGTGATGTAATCCTATTGGGCTATAAGAAACAAGGAGTAGGATACTTTCAGAAAAACATAGAGGGAGGTGGAATCAAGATGGCGACATAGAGGCAGCAAACGTTCAAACCTCTGAAAACCTTTCCTTACCAATTGAAAACTAAATTCTCCTAGAGGACTGAAAATCAAACCTAAGAGCAAGACAGAGCCATGGAACTCTCCTGCTGGACTCAACTTAAAAGGTACACCCCCAAAAGCCGAGATTTCAGAACACTTGGGTCTAAGGGGAAGGAAGAAGGAAGATCCCAGGACCTCTCCCCCACCTAGAGCTCTAAGCCTCCAGCAGCAGCTGGAACCTCTGAGCTGGGAAAGGTGCTGGTCTGGAAGGAGTACCTTGTGGGCAAAGCTGTGCCAGGCTCAGAGGAAGCAGACAGAGGAGAAATGCAGAGCAGGAGGCATAATTGCAGCAGCAGAGACACTCCATATTTCCCTCCCTTCCCAATGTTTTGGCCCCAGGGAACATACAGCAACCCAGCCAGACTTAATCCTATCAAAGCTTCCAGAGGACAGGGAAGCTCAAGCTCCAAAACCCTCCCCCACAGACTGCTGGACTTAATCACATCACAGCTTCCAGAGGACAGAGAAGCTCAAGCTCCAATACCCCTCCCCCACACACTGCACTGAGAGATTTACTGACAGAACTCAGAGGGTAAAGGCTGACAGAAAAGCCCAAAATCACCACACACACACACACACACACACACACACACACACACACACACACACACACACACACGAGAGGAGCAAGAGCTCAGGCAACAGCAGGGAGTAAAGAAGGGGTAAATATGAGCACACAACAGAAAAAGAAAAAAATTACAATCAACAGCTTCTATACAGGCAACGAACAAAGAGCAAACATAACAGAGCAGGATGAGGGGACTCCAAGGAAAAAAAATCCATAAAACCCAGCGAATTGCATACAGGCTCTGGAAGAACTCAAAATACAATTCAAAACACAATTAAAAGAGGCTGAAGACAACCTTAAAAGCAGGATAAGTCATCTAGAAACAGGAAATAGTGTCTTGAAAGCCAAAATTAATCAGCTTGAAAATGAGGCAAGGGAGATGAAAGATGACCTCCAAAGAAAATCAGACCAGAATGAAAAGGATGACCAAAAAGCCAGGGATGAAATCGACTTTTTAAGAACCAGACTACAAAAATTAGAAACAAGTGACTTCACAAGGCAGCAAGACACTATAAAACAAAACCAGAAGAATGAAAAAATTGAGGAAAATATGAAGCATTTCATTCACAAAACAGAAGATTTAGAAAATCATTCCAGGAGAGACAACTTAAGAATCATTGATCTACCAGAAGACCATGACAAAAGAAAAAGCCTGGACATCATACTACAGGAAATTATTCAAGAAAACTGCCCTGATATTCTAGAACAAGAGGGAAAAGTACACCTCCTATACTTAATCCCCAACTGACAACACCCAGGAATGTTATAGCCAAATTCAAGAACTATCAGACCAAGAAAAAAATATTACAAGCTCCTAAGAAACAGTTATTCTGATACCGTGGAACCACAGTGAGGATAACACAGGATCTGGCTGCTTCTACACTGAAGGACTGAAAGGCATGGAATATGATATTCCAGAAAGCAAGGGAACTAGGCCTATAACCAAGAATCAACCACCCAGAAAAACTGACTATATCCTTAAAGGGGAAAGTATGTTCATTTAATAAAATAGAAGAATTCCAAGCATTTGTAAAGAAAAGACCAGACCTGAACAGAAAATTTGATGCCCAAGCACAGAACTCAAGAGAATCATCAAAAGGTAATTAAAAAAGAGGGAAAAAGAAAAACAAAACAAAAACCAAACTTTTTTTAAGAGACCCAATAAGTTAAAATGATATGTATCCCTATAAGAAAAGAGGTCATTGGTAACTCTTAAAAATTGCTATTGTCACCTGGGCAGTTAGAAGAATTACACTTAGAGAGAACAGTTACAAATGTATAGGATAAAATGCCAAGACATAAATATGTATATAGATATATGTATGCATAAATATATATGTGTATATATATATATATATATATACAACTAGAGCTTAAAAAGAGGTTAATACTAAAAGAAATGGGAAAAGAAACAAAAGTGGGTAAATTTATATGTCACAAAGAAGCTCATGGCAGGAGAGGGGAGAACATCAATACACTGGAAGGGTAAAGAAGTGGGAGATAGGAAATACTCAACTCTTATGTGCATTGAAATTGACTCAAAGAAGGAAGAACAATCCAATCCCTTTGGGCAGAGAATTGATTTATGCCCTATAGGGAAGTAGAAGGGTAACAAATGGACTGGTGGGAAGGGAAGCAGTATAAGGGAGGGAGAGGGTGGGGGGTAGTTTAAAAAAGACTAAAAGAAAATAAAGGGGAAATAAGAAGGGAGGGAGTAGAAAGGGAAGTAAAATAAGGGTGGGAATTAGGGAAACTGATTAAAAATCAAAACATTGGTGTAGAAGGAAATAGTGAAAGGAGAAAAGGCAGGTCTCTGAATAGAAATCAAAATGCTGGGAAATACACAGCTGGTAATCATAACTCTGAATGTGAATGGAATGAACTCACCCATAAAACACAGGCAAATAGCAGAATGGATTAGAATCCAAAACCCTACTATATGCTGTCTACAAGAAATACACATGAGAAAGGTAGATACGCAAAAAGAAGACAGGAATCACATGATATCTGACAAGCCAAAGTAAAAATAGATCTAGTTATAAGAGATAGGGAAGGATTTTACATCCTGATAAAAGGCAGTATACACAACAAGGAAATAGCAGTACTCAACATGTATGCAAAAAATGGCATAGCATCCAGGTTTCTAAAGGAGAAACTAGTGGAGCTCAAGGATTAAATAGATTGAAAAACTATACTAGTGGGAGACATGAAACTTCCTCTATCAGAACTAGATAAATCAAACAAAAAAATAAACAAGAAAGACGTAAGAGAAGTGAATGAAATCTTAGAAAAATTAGAGTTAGTAGATATGTAGAGAAAAATAAATAGGGACAAAAAGGAATACACCTTATTTTGAGCAGCACATGGTACATTCACAAAGATTGACCATGTATTAGGGCATAAAAACATTGAAAACAAGTGCAAAAGAGCAGAAATAATAAATGTAACCTCAGATCACAATGCAATGAAAATAATAATTAGTAAGGGTACATGGAGAGGTAAATCAAAAATTAGTTGGAAATTAAACAATATAATTCTCCAAAACCTGTTAGTCAAAGAACAAATCATAGAAACAGAAGGTAAGGGTTTTAAAAAAAAGAATATCAATTAAAAAAAATGTCATGCTTGGTGGCCTAGCAATACCAGATCTTAAACTGTACTACAAAGAAGGGGTCATCAAAACAATATGGTTAGAACAACCTCCAGGAATTGATGCAGAGCGAAAGGAACAGAACCAGGAGAACATTGTACACAGAAACTGATACACCATGGTACAATAGAATGTAATGGACTTCTCCATTACTGGCAATACAGTGATCCTGAACAACCCGGAGGAATCTATAAGAAAGAATACTATCCACATTCAGAGGAAAAGCTGTGGGAGGAGAAACACAGAAGAAAAACAACTACTTGAATACATGGGTTGAGGGGATTTGACTGGGGATGTAGACTCTGAATGAACATCCTAATGCAAACACCAATAGCATGGAAATAGGTTCTCATCAAGGACACATGTAATACCCAATGAAATTGTGTATCAGCTGTGGGAAGGGCAGGGAGAGGGGAGAGAGGAAAATAATGTGATTCTTGTAACCAAGGAATAATGCTCTAAATTGACTAAAGAAATTAATTCAAGAACTATTAAAAAACAAGTAAGGGGGCAGCTGGGTAGCTCAATGGATTGAGAACCAGGCCTAGAGACGGGAGGTCCTAGGTTCAAATCTGGCCTCAGCCACTTCCTAGCTGTGTGACCCTGGGCAAGTCACTTGACCCCCATTGCCTAGCCCTTACCACTCTTCTGCCTTGGAGCCAATACACAGTATTGACTCCAAGATGGAAGGTAAGGGTTTAAAAAAAAAAGTAAGAAAATAAACTTAATAAAAATAAATAAATAACCAAAGGTGGGAAAAAAATAAAAACCTAGAAAGACTTGTATGAACTGATGCAAAGTGAGCAGAACCAGGAGAACAATGTACAATCATTAATTGTGAATGACTCAGCTATTTTCAGTAATGCAGTGATCTAAGACAATTCCAAAGGGCACAAGATGCTATCTACCTCCAGAGAAAGAACTAATGAAATCTGAATGTAAAGAAAAGCATACTTTTTAAACTTAATTTGCTTGGTTTTAGAAATCCTTTTTGCATAACTACACATATATAACCTATATCAAATTGCTTGCTTTCTCAATAAGAGTGGAGGAGGAGGGAGAGAATTTGGAGCTCAAGTTTTAAATAAATTAATGTTTAAAAATGTGTACCTGTGATTGGAAAAATACCAAGATATTTGAAAAAAAAAACAACAAAGCAAATGTGCTAGTCACAGGTGATGATTTGGGGGTTGGATGGGGGTAGTCTGGCCACAGAAACTGATGAAGACCATCTACCTTGGTCTTGACAAAAGATTTTGATCTATATTGTTGGATGAATAACCTATCCATACTGGTAAAACTGGAGATTCTGATAGGATTGAGGTTTACAAAGCCATTTCCCCTACAAACCTTTGAGGGGTTGATTTTACAGTCAGGTATACTTCATTAACTATTCAATGTCCCTTGATGTAGTCACCATTAAAAAAAATAATTTGATGTTGACAGCACCACTTAACTCTAAAACGCCAATAGTTCTTTGACTGATCATCAGGCCTCTTTAGCCCTAGTACTAGCCTCATAATCTATATTATTCAGTTATAAGGAAGGGAATAATTAAGGGGTGGTATTTATGTTACTTCAAACTCACTACAAAGCTATATAAGTGAAGCACCACATATAAAAATATAAATAAAATTAGAAAAACATTTAAGCAAATAAAAGCAAGTAGGAACTATGGGCTATGTAAACAAAGTAAAATATAAAAATATAAATTAGATTTAGGAAAACAATTAAGCAAATGTCCCTGGTCAAGAATGAAATAATTTGTAAATGTATAATACCATATTGCTATTTTAAGTCATATACCTCTAAATCCTTGGTCATTCAGTGGTCTGGAAACTTTATGCAATAATTCCATATGAACTGATTTGATTTAATTGCCATGCCACTTAGGCAACTTCCCCTTTTGCCAGTATCAATATGAATTACCCTTAATATCAGATATTATAAATAAAGAATTTTTGAATTCTCATTGAAAGATAATGACATGCCCTTATCAAATATAATTTTATAATAGCATCACTTATATGTATGAATAATAAAAATAAGTCAATTTCTGTAGAACATCAAGGTTTACTTTGTAACATCACTTTTCTCTAAGTCAGTAAGTATATAAATATATTTTTGTCCCCATTTTGCAGCTGAAGAAACTGAGTCTCACAAAGCAGAAGTGACTTACGAAATTAAGTCAACTAGTAAGTGTCAAAGCCAAGATTCAAATTCAGGTTTCTCCTAACACCAAATCTCAAACTTTTTGCATCATCAAATACTTCTATAAAGTTAAGAAATGCTTGTCATGGGGTTCGGCCAAATATCTATATACAACATTGTACCTATGAAATTGTCTGCTGTCCAAAATACCATCTCTCCTAAAAGTGCATATTATGTTTTAGAGAGATACTAGATGATACTAAAACACACAATAAACCATCAACTACAATATCCTCAGAAATTTTTGAAACAGCATCCATTTTTTTTTACTTTGAAATGCTGCATTCAGTAATGCCCCCAATGACTTGCTGTGCCATCACATATAATGCAATGAAACATCCACTCCACATTGATCTGTAATGTTTCAAAGACAGTGTTTATTAAAGCTTCAAATGAAATAAAATTTATTTTCCATAATTGTGCATTCATTAAAAACTGAAGTGACAAAGTAAATGATATGAGTGAAACAAAGATCATACTCTAACCAGGAAGGATTCTTTTATATCAGTCTTTTTCCCAGGGCTTTAAAAAAAAAAAAAACCTTACCAATTCTTTCTCACTCTTTTCCTGTGATCGGTTTTTTATTAACATTAAAACGAAATAACTTTATGAAGATAACAAGAACATCCAAGGCCCTCCAGAATCTGGCACCACCTTACCTTTCCACATTTTCCCCACATTTCCTATTCCTCTGCACATGCCTCTGTGCTCTAGGCAAACCAAACTGATCAGTGAATATCCTCTGCACTTTCCTGCATCTCTGTTTTTTCTAATACTGATCCATAAGACTAGAAAACTCTCCCTACAGAGCCTCTTAAATTCCAACTCATTGTTTAAAACAAATTCAAATGCCACCTCCTTCAAGAAGACTTTCTCTGATACTTCACAGTCAGTAATGACCTTTTGCTCTTCAGAGTTCACCTAGCATAAACTGTACCTTTTAAATGCACTTATCATGTGTTGTTGTATATTTTACAATATACAATAATACAAGGGCAACTCAAAGCCTGGGAGGCTTGCTTCCAGGCACATATACATAATAAAGGCAGAAAGTTGGAACGAAGGATTGAGGTTGAGGGCAATACCTCAATATTGCTCAACCTGGCATTTTTTTTAAACAATATTTTATTTGGTCATTTCAAAACATTATTCATTGGGGACAAAGATCATTTTCTTCCCCCCCCCCCCCCCCCATAGCCGACGCATGATTCCACTGGGTTTCACATGTGTTCTTGATTCAAACCCATTTCCATTCAACCTGGCATTTTTATTCTTGCCATTCTTCCCTCCCTTTACTTTAGTTTCCTTAAGAAACCAAAGAAGCTTAGGGTATTAATAAATCGGGAAGACCTTAGACCTAGATAGTCCTTGTCAATTGGAGGAAAAGAGCAGGCCCTCAAAAGATTCTGAAGAAATGCAGATTGATAACCCAACACTAATGAAGTTAAAGGGAATTTTCTCTAAGTCACATGAAATTTTGAAACAAAACTCTCCCCTATCAAATAGAAGAGTAAGGCTCAGACAGATTAAATAAATGTCTCTGGGTTCTATGTAACTGATTATTCTGTGTTCCTCTAGAGGTGAAGATTTTCCTTTTAGAGAGGGAAGTTACACACCTCTGCAACTCTGGAAACTGACAGATTCTCCTTGTGGAGAAAAGGTAACTGAGTGTATTGTCTTAATCAGATACAAGCTTGTGAAGCCCTTGATTCCCTCATTAAAAGACCTGAAGCTTAAGCCTCTGGGCTCTAAGCTAAGAGTCCATTTCTCTTCTGACAGAGGAAAGATAGATCCTTAGCTTCAGCTTCGGCTGAACTGAAACCTACAGTTAGAAGAAATGAAGTCTATTACTCCACAACTTCTTGTCTAGTAGAGTAACATCTAGCTGTGGCTGTAAAACCAACAGAGCAATTCCTAGAAGTTATCAAACAAGATACCCAGGAGAGACTCCAAACCCAAAAATGTAAACAGCTTGAGCAGAAAGCAAAGCAACAATATCACCAGGAAACATCAATGTAGGAACTGGAGGCACACGCGTTCTACTAATGTATCCTGGACACATCTTTTCCCTAAGTGCATGCTCCTTCACATGAATTTCCCATATGGGTCCATTCTTCTCACTGACAGTGTTCACCCCTGCATTCAGTTGTCAAAGCGATGTTCCCAAAGTGAAAGTGTGACCCTGGTACCCCACAATTCAGTAAATACAAGTGGTTGCCTATTTCCCTCAGGATCAAATATAAAATCCTCTCTCATAAACTACCCCCCACCCCACCTTTCCAGTTCTCTGACTCATGTAATCTGCAATTCAATGACACTAGCTTCCTTATTCTGCCTTACACAAGAAACCCCATCTTCCAAATCCAGGAATTTTCATTGGTGTGGCTCCCATGCATGGAATGCTCTCCCTCCTTATCTCAGCCTCCTGATTCCCTGGCTTCCTTCAAGTTCCAGCTAAAATTTATACCTTTCTTCATATTTCTTAATTCTGGAGCCTTTAAGCTGTTGGTTATTTCCAATTTATTAATTGCTTTATTCCAATATATTTTTATTTTTATGTTTTTAAATACATAATTATTCTTATGTTGTCTCCCCTATTAGATTGTGAGCTCCTTAGGATCAAGAACTGCCTTTTTCTTTGTATCCCTAATACTTAGCATGGTACCTGGAATATAATAGGCACTTAAAAATGTTTATTGAATGACTAATATTCTTTTTATTTTTACTGATATTCTTGTATATAAGTTTGTCCAGAAAAATATTCTCCTGCTACCTAGCTCAATCTGCTCTTCCATGACTTTGCTTTAGACTAATTGAACCTGTTGAAGCTTTAATGATGGTGGACACAGGGGGAATATACTGGATAGCTAGTGGCCAAGAAATAATATGTAGTTAGAGTTTTACTGTTATCTCCCCTACTAGACTATAAGCTCCTTAAGAGCAGGATCATTTCTTATCTAAACTTTGTATATTTACCAGAACCACACATAGGGGAGAGTAGTTATTTGATACTTGTTTATTGGTTTGAATTAACATAGAAAAATAAAAACATTAATTCAGACCCATATTAGGTACAACTAAGGTTGCATGAGTATCAGTTCACTGAATATTTAATTGATTATCTTGTGCCACTACTTCCATCTTTCCATCAATTTTGAAAGACCCAAACTTCATGAGGTTGGGACTTTGTGTGCCCCTCAATGAGCAAGAAGATGCATTAAAGAAAATTAAGCTAATAAATCTGGAGAAGATAAGTCCTATCATATAGGATCCCTTGATCCATATATATGTGTGTATGTATATATGTATATATGTGTGTGTGTGATCCCTAAAAAATTTCTAGAGGACCTTCCACCATCTAAAGGCTTATAGAGCTTTTATTTTACTGCATAGTCTTCATGGCACAAACAGTATTAAAGGAGGAAAGGGAAGAGGAAAGGAAAACAAAAATATAGAAGATAATGAAAACAATGTCAGAATACAGAAGAGAATACATTTTAAAAGATTGCAAAGGTGAAATCAACAGATTAGATATGGGAAGTGAGAGATAGTAAGGAGTCATTGCTGACTCCTAGTTGGCAATCTGAAGGACTGAGAGAATGGAGTCACCCTCTACAATAATAGGAAAGCTGAAGGGTGAAGAAGGTTTTGGGGGAAAGATAATGAGTTCCATTTTACATGATGAATTTAAGATGTCTATTGGGTATCCATTTTGAGATGTCTGAAAGGCAATTAGACATGTGAGATTAAAGATTAGCTTGGGAGGTTAGGGCAGGATAAGTAGATTTCAGAATTGTTGCACATAGAAACTGTAATTAAGTCCATGGGAACTAATGAAATCAACAAATGAATTAGTATAGAAATGGAAGAGAAGAGGAGCCAGGACAGAAACCTGTGGGACAGCTATTCCTAGAGGGCATGATATAGATAAGGATCCAGCAAAGAATGATGACAAAGAACAATCTGATAAGTAGAAAGAGGACTACAAGTGAATAGTGTCTCAATAACCTAGAAGGAGAATATCAAGAATAAGAGAGTGAAACAGTCTCAAAGGCTATAGATAAGTCAAGAACAATTAAGACTGAGAAAAGACTACTGGATTTAGCAACTAAGAGATCATTGGTAATTTAGGAGAAAGGAAGTTCCAGTGGAATAGTAAAGTCAGGAGTCAGATTGTGAGCTGTTAAGAGAGTGAGAAGAGAGAAAGTATAGGCATCTATTGTAGATGGTTTTTTTTTCAAGTTTGGCTACAAACTGCCCTCTGTAGAAGAACTATGGGAATATAGCTAGCCCAAACAGAAGTCAAGTGAGACTTTTTTTTAGAACGGTGATGTTCATGAGCACCAGAGAAAGGACCAGTAGACAGAGAGTGATTTAAAAAAAGTGAAAGGGTAGGCATGAAAGAAATGGGAAATATGTTAGAGGCAGCTAGATAGAATGGGTTTGCTTGTGCAGGTGGAGGGGTAAGCCTCAATTCAGAGTAAGGTCAGTTCATTTTGTGAGACAGAGGTGATATGAATAGTGATATGAAATGAAGAAGAGAAGTTGTATAAAAGTAAATTTGTAGTGAACCCAGTCAGAAAGGCTTTGTGATTTTCTTCATATTTGTTCAGCAGCACATGTGTAGGAGCAAAGACAGAGGATGACTGGAGGAATCCAAGGCTGAAGTTTGGAAGAGTGTAATCACTGATATAATAAGGGGGCTATGGATTCCAGAGAAGAGGACAGTATAGAGTTAAACTGGTTCACCAAAAAAGATGAGAGAGTAGCTATTCAAGGTAGATGGCTTTAGAGAGAACTGAAGGGTAAAAAGATTGAAAGTACTGGTTTAGAAAAAGAGTAGGGTTTGGTATGGGAAATCAGAAGGAGAGATAGAAAGTCAATAAATTATAGTAAAAAAGGAAGAGTTTCGGAATTTTTGAAGATGGTACAGTAAGGATGGTTGACAAGAGTAAAGGTATGACCATCTGTGTGTGTGACTAAAGTAAGGAAGAGTAGTTGGTCATGTGAAACAAATAGTTTGAGGAATTGAGTAGTTAGGGTATTCAAGGGAGAATTAATATGTATATTGAAATCTCCAAGTATTGGGGAATTGGGGAAAAGAGAAATATTGTGAGCTGGGTACCAAACACATTAAGGAAGGGAGAGGGAGATCTGGAGATGTGTAGACAATAGCTACCAAGATTTTTCATTGGCTAGTTAATATGAACAGCATAAACTCCAAAGGAGAAAAAGTGATAAGTGATGGAAGAAGGGAAAAAACCTACAGGTGGCAACTTAGAAGAAGCAAGGAGTATTCCAATTCCCCTGCCTTGATCAGTGAACCCAGGGGAATGAGTGTAGCCAGTATGGAAAGGATGAATGGGGAGGCTGTATCATTAGAGGAATGTCAGTTTTCAGTAAGTAAAGTAAATAGAAAGAAGTAAATAGAAGTGGAAGAGAAAAAGATTTAGGATAAAGAAATGTTTTTTGCCTATGAAACAGACATTACACAAGGCACAATAGAAGAGCTAGGTGGTATTTGGTTGGAGCTTTGGGGTTGGAGGGTTGAGGAGGATGAGGAAAAGGAATCTGTTGGTGGGATATGCAGAATGTTCAAGAGGTCAGTCTCACTGGAATATGTTGGATCTGCCCAGGTATGAGAATGTATCATCGAGTGGAAAGCAGCATTCTACTTCTCAGAAAAGGCTAGACATCAGACTAGAGCAACATTTCTTTAGGTATAGAAATAAATTACCTGTCATAAATTTGATTCATGGTATATATTGAGTAACTTTTTTATTTCTCATATTTGTGGAGAAATCCTAGATGTGACATAACCTAAGCAAAGACATGAACTGAGACAGAAACCTAGAAAAGGGCCCATAATAATATGCACAGCTTCAGACAAACAAGATAAACTAGAAATTCTATCTAAAGTAGACAAATTTAAACTCATAGATTTCACTGAGAATTGGTAGACTGAGACTCATGAAGGATATTGCTCTAGACTAGAAAGTTATATGTTATTCAAAAGAAGCATGCTAGATAAAAGAGTGTTAAGAGTAGTATTATATATTAAGATGACTCATCCAGGAGGAAATTCATGAACCAGATTGGAGGACAGAATGATGGAGGACATTTGGGTGAAGATCAACAGAGGCAAAAACAAAAATAATATTATCATCTAAGAATACTACAGACCACCAGAACACAAAGAGGAAACAAATGTGTTCAATCAACAAATCACAAGTCTGACACACAGATGTGATATAGTGATGATAAGGGACTTCAGTTCTCTAACCATCCATGAGAACAATTTCTCTCTGCCAAAAGCACAGCATCTCGTTGTTTTTTGGACTTGCCTTAATAATTTCATCTTTCAAAGGAAACCAATAAGGAAAATGTTATTCTAGATCTGATTCCCACTAATAAAGAATCCAGTTGCTGGGTAGAAATGCTAGAGTGGTGGTGGTGGGGGGAACCTTGGGAGGTCTTAGATTCCAATTTACAGCTTATGATATCCTTGGGGAAAGGTGAAAACAATTTGATGTACAACCTAGATTTTTGGAGAGTTGATTTTAGAGATTTCATTAAAAGATTAGATAGTATCTCATAGGTTAAAATTCTGCAGGAGAGAGGAAAGGAAGTTTATAGCTATGAGAGAGAGAGAGAGAGAGAGAGAGAGAGAGAGAGAGAGAGAGAGAGAGAGAGAGAGAGAAAACTTTAAGAGTTGACAGTTGAATTTTAAAGAGTCTAATATGTGCAAGACACTGCTCTAAGATCTAGTATACAAAAAAACATAAAAGTCAATTCTTTCTCTTAGTAAGAACGCAGTCTAATAACGGAGATAAAGTGAACAATTGTATTAAAAACATTATAAACAAGATAAATTGGAAGTAGTTAACAGAGGGAAAGCATTAGAATTAAGAGGGGTTGGGAAAAGTTTCCTATAGAAAGGTGGGATGTGATCCTCATAACAAACCTGTGAGATAGAGGCTATTATTATCTACATTTTATAGATGAAGGAACTGATCTTGAAAGATATTAAATAACATTCCCAAGGTCACACACTTAGGAGGTTTCTAAGGCAGGATTCAAACTTAGATCTTGCTCATTCCAAGTTCAGAGCTCTATCCACAGTGCTATCAAAATATAGAAGCTCTCAAGAATGAAATGCCAAAGAACCAATGAGAAACAATTCTGATGAGGGGAAAAAAAGATACTTGTCTAAAGAGACCAATGTGTATGCATAGAGAAGTCACCAAATATCTTGGATTTTTAAGATAGGTGCAAAACAAGTAACAGAAGATGCATACAAAAGAATTCCATGTAAAAATAGTGTTGGGAATGCTATAGACCAAAATAAGCTGAGGTTGGCAAGGAAAGCTAGGGATTACAAAATGCTTTTTTGTTTTTGTTTTATTTTGTTCTGAGTTATAAATTGGATAAAAGAAAAACCAAGGAAGGCATAGAACTCTAGCTTGGGGTGGATGGAATAATTTTTAACTAATTCTGTAAAGAAGAGAGTACTACACAGCTTTTATTTTGTTTCTAGTTTTGCTACCAAGGAGAACAAGCTTTAGACCAGAAAGATTAAAATAAAAGTGGCAAATAGTTGATACTCAAGACAGGTTAGGAGATATTAAGAGAGCACCTAGTTTCCACTGATGAATTCAAACCACTCTAGCTCAAAAGGACTACATCTTTGGATACTGAAAGAATTGAAAGATATGACTTATCAATGATCCTCAGAAGATTCAGAATTCTGGTGAGATAACATAAAATCCTAAAAGAGAAATTGTTGACTTGATTTTTTAAAAGAGGAATGAAAATAAATGTGACATCGATTCCTGTAGGCGTTTAATAAACATTTGTTGAATTTAATTTAATTAAGGGGATAGTAAGTAACTAGAAAAACATGCTGATAACAAAGAGCCTTCTTGGCTTCATCAAAAACAGGTCATATCGGACTAACCTCATTGCTTTTCTGACAGAATGCTATAAATATAACTTATCTAGATTTTCATAAAACATATAACAAAGTCTCTTCTTTGTGAACTTCTTGTGGACAAGATATAGAGATATGGACTAGACAATAATATAGCTAACTTCAGAACTGGTTGAATAGCAAGATTAAAAAAATAGTTTGTTTTTTCTATTATTAGCTCTTAGCAATTAAGTTTTTTTTAATTTTATTTAATTAGTCAATTTAGAACATTATTCTTTGGTTACAAGAATCATATTCTTTCCCTCCCCTCCCCCACCCCTTCCTGTAGCCAATGCACAATTCCACTGGGTTTTACATGTGTCCTTGATCAGAACCTGTTTCCATGTTGTTGATGTTTGCACTAGGATGTTCATTTAGAGTCTACATCCCCAATCCTATCCCCCTTGACTCATGTAATCAAGCAGTTGTTTTCTTCAGTATTTGTACTCTCACAGATTTTGCTCTGAATGTGGATAATGTTCTTTCTCATAGATCCCGACAAGATGTTCAGGATCACTGCATTGCCACTAATGAAGAAGTCCATTACATTGGATTGTACCACACTGTATCAGTCTCTGTGTACAATGTTCTCCTGGTTCTGCTCCTCTCACTCTGCATCAGTTGCTGGAGGTCGTTCCAGTCAAAAAATAGTTTTTAATGGTCTAATGTCTTCTTGGAAGGTAGTCACCAGTAGAATAAAACAAGGTTTGATGTTAATTCTTGTGCCCCTGAACATTTTTATCAATGATTTAGATAAAAGTTATCAAATTAATACAACATAAAACTGAGAGAGATAACTAATACTCCAGGTGATAGGAATCTTGACAGGTTAAAAAACGGGGCTGAATCTAATATACAAAAATTTAATCAGTATAAATGTTATCTTATATTTAGGTCTAAACAAATTTTACAGAAGTGGAAACTCAAGTCCGGGAAAAGAGAATAACTTCCCCAAGTGAGCTAGAGTTCAACACCTGAAAACTGTGTGCTCAGCCCTGTGTGGAATACAAGAGAAGTAAAAAGTATAAAAAAAAAGAAAAATAGTTTCTGCCTTTGAAGAGTTTGTAACACATGGCCAGTGGTCCTCAAAAGGAATTGCATGCTATTCTGTGGATGCCTTAATAGAAAAGCAGGGTCTAACTGAAGTAGATGCCCAGTTACTTATGAAATGGTTAAATACCTGGTGGCATCTGAATGAAATGGAATATAATTAAGAAATATGTATATATAATTATATATGTATATAATTAAGAAATGACAAATATGAAGAACATAGAGAAACATAGAAAACATTTAAACATAATTACTACAAAAATGTAAAGGGAAAGGAAAAATGGTAAACAAATTGATCAGGCTTAAATGGATCTTCCTCCCTTCTTTTGCACAGATAGGAGGTTATGAGGCTAGAACATTACACATACTTTCAAACCCTGTAAAGATATTGGTTAGTTTTGTAGAACTGAATTTACTCCCTTACTTTTAATTCTTCATATCTTCATTCTTGATATCTGGGGAAGGATATATCTGGAAATGAACATGATATAAAACCTGAAGATATTATTCAAAAGAAAAAGTTTGCAATAGGGGAAAAAAATCAAATGCCAGCTCATTGGCTTAATGGCATGGAATCCAATAAAGCTAATAAAGTTTATTGTAGTTTCCAAAAACAAGGTGACAGTCATATATACACTATTTTCTTCTAACCACATCTATAATATCATGTTAAGTTCTGGGTAATGTATTCTAGGAAAGATATTGACAAGGTAAAGAGTATCCAGAGGAGGGTAGTCATGATCAATCAACAAGTATTAAAACTTTTTTTTAAACTCCTATCTTCCATTTTAGAATCAATACAGTGAATTGATTCCAAGGCAGAAGAGTGGTAAGGGTGAGACAGTGGGTATTAAATGACTTGCTCAGGGTGACACAGCTAGGAAACATCTAGAGTCATATTTGAACCCAGGACCTATTGTCTCTATGCCTGGCTCTCAATCCCCTGAGCCACTTAGCTTTCCCCTCAACAAGCATTTTTAAAAACTCTAATGCTTGCCAGGCATTGTGTTAGGTGCAGGGAGTGTGAAGAGGAGGAGAGATTAAAGGAACTAGAGAGATTATACTAAGGAAGAGATAATTTAAAGGGGGGGGGGCGGGGCTCCTAATAGTTGTCTTCAGATATTTGAAGGTGTTCTCAGTTACTTGGTCCCCAAGAACAAAAGTAGGAGCTAATGGTGAAGTGCAAAAAGACAAACATGGGCTTGATGCAATATCAAACTTTCTGATAGTTAGGACTATCCAAAAGTAGAATGGGCTACTTCTCAAAGTAATGCATTTTCCCCTCAAATTACATCTAATGGCAAAGGCTAGATAATCAATTGTCAGAGACATTATAGAGGAGATTATCTGTAAGGTTCAAGTTACATGAGATGCCTATTAAAATCTCTCCCAATTTTAAAACTCTACAATTCTATGCTAAGCATAAAAATGATTGGGGAGCATCCAAAAGTGGAATCAACCACTCTGGAGGTACTGAACTCATTTGAGGTCCTCTGGCAAAAGCTAAATATCCATGTCCTCTAAAGCTTCCTCCTTTATGGAGGGCACCAGTTTTCTGAAATATTATATGGACTGCAAGGCTTTTGTTTTTGTTTCTCTACTGGCTATTATAATGCCTGATTCACAGTAGGCACTTAAATGTTTACTTGTATATTTGGTTAGTGGAATGCAAACTGGTAGGTACTATAAAGCCAGAGTCTTCTAGAACAGGCTGGACAACAGGTTGTCTGAATGCTGTCCAAAAAAGAACCTAGGCAAAGGCAAAAATGCTCATAACTAGATGTAGTTGGCTATTTGGTCATAGCAATTCACAAAAAAAGTTTATTAAAGAATGGTAGGGTTGCAATTTAAATTGGTAGAGGTAAAGCCCATGCTGATGAAATAATCCTGTACACTATTGAAGTAACTGATTAACATCAATCAAACTGTTAGGTAAATAGCTTGTGGTAGAATAGAGAAAAATAAAATCTCAGAACAAAAAAGCACCATTTTCAGGTTTGGTGACATATTACTCCCAATTGTCAGAATAAAGAAATCTTAGAGCTGGAAGGGATTTAGGAAGCTTTGTCCAATTTTTCTTAATCTGGTGCCTACCCTCCATTATTGATTATTTCCAATTTATCTAGTGCATAACTTGTTTGTGCAGAGTTGTTTGCATGGTGTGTCCCCCAAAGTGAACTCCTTGATAGCAGGAACCGTCTTTTACCTTTCTTTGTACATCTCATGCTAAGCTTAATGCCTGGCACACAATAGACACTTAATAAACGCCCACTACTGGAGTCACCAATTCAATCCATACACAAACATGGAACATTCCACCCATTTTCCATTAACATTATCATTCTAGCTTCCAAACAAAAGCCAAAGAGACAGGAAACATCATCTCCCCAAGCTGCCCATCCACTTTATAAGCTTTTACATTTTTAGCAAAATGTAAAATTTACATTTTACTTTGTAGTTGAATTGTCTTTCTACCCATTAATCCTAGCCTTGCTTATAGTAACAAACAAAAACATTCTTCCTTAACACGATAGCCCTTCAGATACTTGAAAGAAGTGATTCTGCCATACCCTAACTCAAGTCTTCTTTTTTCTAATAAGATTTTTTAAAATCTATAGAAACATATCTTCTTGGTACTCTAAGATATTAGAAAAGAAGACTGCCTTCTCTTTTCTTACCACTCTACTTATAACTCTCCTTCTTTATTGATCTATTGTCTATTGACTGAAGTGTGAGGAGAAGAGCCTAAATTGTAGATATTAGAGTAATCAGCAGAAGGATTTAACACCCTTGAAACGGAGAAAAGCTTTTAGCGATTGGAAAAGAGGAAGGGAACAAAAGAACAGGAGCAGTTAGGTGGCTCAGTAAATAGTCAGGTCTGGAGTCAGGAGGACCTGGGTTCAAATCTGACCTCCAATCCTTTCTAGATATGTGATCCTGAGCAAGCCACTTAATCTCACTTGCCTAGCCCTTATCCCTCTTCTGCCTTGGAAATGACACTTAGTATCAATTCTAACACAGAAGGTAAGGGTTTTAAGAGAGAAAAATGCCACCTATCATTCAAGATCTAATTCTAGGCTTAAATGATTCACTTGTGAATCCATCAGGCCCTGGGGATTTTTTCTTAGGGAATTCTTTGATGGCCTGTTGGACTTCTTTTTCTGATATGGGATTATTTAAGAATTCTATTTCTTCTTCTGTTCTTCTTCTATTTCTTCTATCTTCTTCTTCTTCTAGGCAATTTATATTTTTGTAAATATTTATCCATATCACCTAGATTGACATATTTATTGCCATATAATTGGGCAAAATAGTTTTTAATGATTGCCTTAATTTCCTCTTCATTGGAGGTGAGTTTTCCCTTTCCATCCCTGATACTGTTAATTTGATTTTCTTCTTTCCTCTTTTTTATTAGATTGACCAATATTTTGTCTATTTTGTTTGTTTTTCCAAAATACCAGATTTTAGTCTTATTTATTAGTTCAATAGTTCTACCACTTTTGATTTTATTAATTTCTCCCTTAATTTTTAGGATCTCTAATTTAGCTTTCTTCTGGGGGGGGTTAATTTGTTCCCTTTCAAGTTTTTTGATTTGCATGTCCAATTCATTGACCTCTGCCCACCCTAATTTTTTAATATATGAACTCGAGGATATAAATTTTCCCCTGAGTACTGCTTTGGTCGCATCCCATAGAGTTTGAAAGGATGTCTCATTGTTGTCATTTTCTTCAATGAAATCATTAATTGTTTCTATGATTTGTTCTCTTACTAGTCGATTTTGGAGAATCATATTATTTAATTTCCAATTAATTTTTTATTTGGCTCTCTATGTACCCATACTGATCATTATTTTTATTGCCTTATGATCTGAAAAAGTTGCATTTATTATTTCTGCTTTTCTGCAGTTGTATGCCATGTTTTTATGACCTAGTATATGGTCAATCTTTGTGAATGTGCCATGTGTTGCTGAAAAGAAGGTTGTGATTTTTAAATCTCCATCTTGCTTGGTCTAGCACCCAAAATTGTGCATACCCACGCTACCCGGGCATGTGCTAGTCAATGGCAAATCAGAAATAACTAACTGCCCACCTGGGCTGCCCCAAGCCAAGCTTGAGCCACCATTGGCACTTGTGAGGCACAGGAAGTGAGGTAGAGAACAGCTCTGGAGTTTGCACACTTCCTGTGGACAGGGAGAGGCACAGTTGGTGCTAGGAGCTGGAGCAGGAAGGAGGCCCGCAGACAGCTTGCCTTCAGATTGGTCACATGAGTCAAGAGACTGATTCTCTTCTCTGCCTTCCAGGCTTAAACTCCCTCTTGCTCTGCCAGAGGTTGAGTTAACCCTTTCCCTTTTCCCCTTCTTTCCTTCTCTCCCTCTCCTCCTTTCTTATACACTTTGTAATTAAACCACCATAAAACTTTATTCTAACTTGAGGGTTTCATTTAGGAATTTCATAAGTGAATTCCTTGGTGACTTTAAATTAATATTATATCAATCTTAAAAGTGCTTTTAATATCACAAGGTGTATTCCCTTTTGTCCCTATTTATTTTTCTCCATCTATCTACTAACTCTAATTTTTCTAAGATTTCATTCACCTCTTTTACCTCTTTCTTATTTATTTATTTATTTGATTTATCTAAATTTGATAGTGGTAGGTTCAGGTCTCCCACTAGTATAGTGTTACTATATATTTCCTCCTTCAATTCTACTAGTACCCTTAGAAATTTGGGTGTTATACCATTTGATGCACACATGTTGATTAGTGCTATTTCCTCATTATCTATAATCCCTTTTATCAGGATGTATTTACCTTCCCTAGCCCTTTTAATCAGTTCTATTTTTACTTTGGCTTTGTAAGATATCATGATTGCAACTCCTGTCTTCTTTATGTCAGTTGAGGCCCAATAGGTCTTGCTCCACCCTTTAATTCTGAACTTGTGAGTATCTACTCGCCTCATGTGTGTTTCTTGTAGACAACATATGGTAGGATTATGAATTCTAATCCACTATCCTATTCATCTATGTTTCATGGGTGAGTTCATCCCATTCACATTCAAAGTTATGATTCTCACTTCTGAATTCCCTAGCATTTTGATATCCTCTCCTAGTTCTGACCTTTCTTCTTTTGCTATATCCTTTTAAACCAGTGGTTTACTTTTAGTCAGTCCCGCTATTCCCCTCCCTTGATATGCTTCCCTTTATGGCCCCACCTTTTTTGTTCCCTTCTTGTTTTTTTGAGGGTTTTTTGGATGATCTCTTGTAGTATGGTGTCAAGATTTCTGTTTATTTCTGGATTTTCAGGTAGACCAATGATTCTCAAATTGTCTCTCCTTCCTCTGTTTTCCTGATCTGTCACCTTGTCAGTGAGATATTTTATGTTTTCTTCTATTTTGTCAGTCTTTTGACTTTGCTTTATTAATTCTTGCTGTTTTGCAAGAGCATTGGTTTCCAGTTGCTCAATTCTGGTCCTTAAGACCTAGTTTTCTGCTTTAATCTTTTGGTATTCAGCTATGATTTCTTAATTTTTTTGAACCATTTCCCACTTCTCTTTCTAGAAGGCTTCCATCTTTTTGATGATAAGCTCCATTTGAGACTCTTCCAGGGCTTGTGGACAATTTCTATTTTTTTTTTTTCGGTTTTGCCTTTGTTTGAATTTCATCCAATATTACCTCTGTAGCCTGAGTTTTTCCTCTGTAAAAATTCTCAAGGGTCACAGCCTTCTTTTTGTTTTGTTTTGTTTTTTTTTTTTTGGAAGAATTTTGAGGTTCCTGTGTACAATTAGCCATTTTTTCTGGGTGTTTTCCCTTCCCTCTTCAGTCAGAAATCTGAGTCAGTTGGGCAGCTTCTCTGTGTATGGAGTTAAGGAGCAAGGATTTTGCCTGAGGCAAGATCTCGAATCTCCACAGTCCTTTGCAGCTCTTCTCAGTACTACCTTCCCAGGGGCTCCCAGAGTCTGAGCTCTCCCACCTGATTTCTGGGTCCAACTTCCCCCAGGGATGGTTTTCTGGTGGTCCCTGTTGGCTCCCAAGGACCCAGAAGTGCCCCTTGCTCACTCCAGAAGCACTCCTTGCTCACTCCCTGGTTCTGGCAGGAGAGCTGGCTCCGGGCACCTAAGGTCTGCAATCCCTCGCGTGCTGAGGTTTCCCGCCAAGCTGCTTTCAGTGGTGGGTCCCCTACGGTCCTAGTCAGTTCCGAAGGACCCAGAGGTGTCCCTTGCTCACTCCAGGGGTGCCCCTTGCTTGCTCATCTTGGCATGCGCTGGGTCTGGCTCTGGCTCTGTAGATAGGGGTGGGGGAGGGTGGATCGGCTCGCTTTTGGGTGGAAGCCCTTTCACCCTCTTATAGACTGGAAAACCCCAATCCCACGCACCTTCAATGCTGCACCCCACTGTACAGCTCCTCTGCTCCTCTGAAAATGATTCTTAAGGTCTTTTGGAGTATTCCTTGTCGTTGGGTGCTGGAGAGGCTAAGTGACTCGCGTTTAGCCTGCAGCCATGCTTATCCAGAAGTCCTGGATCCATGAAAATTCTGAGGGACTTATGAGAAAGAACGCTATCCACATTCAGAGGAAAAACTGTGGGAGTAGAAACACAGAAGAAAAACAACTGCTTGATCACATGGGTCAATGGGAATAGGATTGGGAATGTAGACTCTAAACAATCACTTTATTGCAAATATTAATACTATGGAAATAGGTCTCAATCAATGATACATGTAAAAAACCCAGTGGAATTGCTTGTTGGCTCCAGAAGAGGGGTGGGAGGAGGGGAGGGAAAGAACATGAATCCTGTAACCATAGAAAAATATTCTAAATAAAATAAATAAATAAATGAAATTTTAAAAAAAGAAATAATAAAAAAAAGAAAACCTGCATTTAATTTCTGGCTTTGCCATTTTAACTGTATAACCAAAGCTGTGTAACTACAGGGAAGTTATTTTCCCTCTCTGAGATTCAGTCTCTCTTCCATAAAATAGGGATGATAATAATAAAGACACTATCTACAGAGTTCAATTTAATTCAACAAATACTTATAAAGCTTATTCTGTGTATGAGACTCTGAGTCATTTTAGGGGAGGAATGAAAAAGTGAAAAATTATTTAGTCTCCTTCCAGAATGTGCTCTCAATCAATAGAGTCATATAGGCAAATTGTCTAAATTTTTATGAGCCCATCACTGTTTTGTTTTAAACTTCCCTTTTAGAATTGCTATCACATTCAACATGTGAAGAAGGTACTTTGTAAATTGAAAGGTACTACATGGCATTAAAATTATTATTGTCTCCCAAACTAGAATGGAAGGTCATTGAGGATAAGCATTATATGTTGTATGAGTGCTTACAATAATATGATTTTAGGATAAGGATCACATGTTATAAGCTAAGACCAAAGTGATAATACTTTTTAAAGTGAGCGCATATGTCCAAGTGAGAGATGTCCTTCAAAATCATATTAGGAGTGCTATGTATTCATCTACACAATAACACTGTTGGTTGAAATATTTGTGAAGGTCCTTTTAGAAGTGTCTCATAAGGTCTTTCCTTTGGATATCCTCAGTAATGTCACACCTTCATCCTTTGAGGGTGAATTTCATTTTCAAAAACAGTAAAAAGTTGTTCTAGTTCAGGTCTTCTGAATAAAATGAAGGGGAGGAAGGTATCAAGCCAGAAAGTACCTTTTCATTCAAAAACAAATATATCTATAAAGTCATAAAGATGCCTTTTTTTGCATAGCTCATAAACTAGATCTCAAAGAATTTTCAAAAGAAGAATTCAAAAAATGTTTTAACCAGTGACAATAATTAGATAAGTCTAGAGCTTTCCAAGGAGACTTTTAAAGGACAAAAATCATTTGGATGTATAAATTCTGGTTGTTGTTTTTTAAATCAGTCATCACTTTTTTAGGTATATCTCGCATTCCTTTTTGTAGTCTCTACAGCACCAGAATAGTGCCTTGCTCCTTTTAGGCAATCAATATATACTTGTTGAGTGAATGAATAGAAAGAGACAGACAGAGAAGAAGAGAGAAAGAGATAGATGGGAGAAGGCAAGGAGAAAAGGGAGATACAAAAATTAACTTTTGTTAAGCAATTAATATGGACAAAGTACAGTTAGAAGTACAAAAATGAAAAATGGCCCTTTTTTCCCCTCTTTGAAGTCTTCATATTCTACTTGAGTTGAGGGTGGGGGATATGATATGGGCACACATGTAAGTAGAAGGAGAGAAGCTGGGTAGATCAGTACATAGCCAAGCCTGGAGATAGGAGTTCCTGGATTCAAATCTCACCTCAGACACTTCCTAGCTGTGTGACCCCAAGCAAGTCACTTAACCCGCATGGATTGCCTAGCCTTTACTGCTCTTCTTCTTTAGAGCTAATACTTAGTATAGATTCTAAGATGGAAAGCAAGTGTTATATATATATATATATATATAGATATAGATATAGATATAGATATAGATATATAGATATAGATATATATAGATATATATATATGCACATATATACAAATATATTACATATAGTAAATATGGGTGTATTTGTGTGTATTAGAAAGCAATAGGGACAAAGAAGAGATTCAAAGAAGAAAATTCTCTAAGAAAATTTGAGAAGAGCACTTTCGCCTGGAGGGATCAGAAAAGGAAGAGGTAAAACCTAAGGGAGGCTTTTGAAGAAAGAGAATTTCAACAAACAAAAATGAAAGGGTTCACTTCACACTTGGGAGAGAACCTATTCAAAGAAGATGGGGATGGGATGCATGATGATAACTAATAACAACATGCTTTCTAGTTTGGTCATGTAATGGGGGATTGGCATTCTCTCATCCTGAACCAAGAACTCATGGGAAGTGTAACCAAGGACTGGCCAATGAGCCCAGTCCTTATAAGCATATATACAGAATGACAGATTAATGTAATCCCAAACATTGGAAACATTTGGAGAATGCTAAAACCTTTGTAACTATTTCTGGTTTGCTAAACATGTGGTAAAGAAGAGACTTAAAATTTTTTGAAAATATTTTTTCATGTTTACATATTTCATTTTCTTTCCCTCTCCTCCCCTCTCCTGGATCCAATAAACATTTCCACTGAGTTATAGAAATGTTATCACTTATAACTATTTCCATATTATTCATTTTTGCAATAGAGCAATCTTTTAAAACCAAAATCCCAAATCATATATACATATAAACAAATGACAAGTCATTTGTTTTTCTTCTGTGTTGAAGAAGAAACTCTTTGGTTATGTAGCCAGCACTGAGGGACATTTAAAAAGCACTAATCCATCAAAACTAGTTCTTTTTGGTCTGATTCCTTCCAACTTGGCAGTATTCCAGTGAGAGACTGTTAGAGTTGTAAAGACCTTGGACTTTCTCCTTCCAAGGTCAATATGTTTGTGAATTCAGGCCATGGCTTTTTGTCTCGGTATTTGTTCTTTAGTTTAAAGAACAGAAAATTGAAGATGATCTTATGAGCTTTGAGAGCAGGAGTGTAAGCCAGTAGAGGTCTGGGAATGAAGTTCAGGCCAACTTTTGCAGCCAAACCAGCACTGAGGCTCAAAGATAAGGAACAGTTTTTAAGACCCAGACCATGGGTAGCTGAGACAGGGATTGATGCAGTAGCAATACTCATTTGGATGGGAACTTGGTGGGGTCAATGCAAGATGGAAACTATTTTAAGCCTGAACCCACTCTTCCCAGGGACTGAGTAGGTATGAGAAGGAGAATTTGTTGTTCTAGTGTTAAGGAGAGTGGTTGGTACTTCTATTCTTCCATAATGAAGCAAATTTCCCTTTATAAAACCCAATCTATGTATTGGTTAAATGAAAAAAGGATACAAATTACTGGCTAGTAATAGGTGAAAGGTTGAGATGGAGGCTAGCAAATAACATTAGAGAAAGATACTTCAAATCCCATAGGGATACACCTAGAACACTTAGAGGGAGATTTAGCTGGTCTTTCTTTGGGAATCTAAGGCCAAAGCACTCACTATGACACATAATTTAACACAGATTATATGAAGGAGACTAATATAAAATATGATTAGAATGGTAATGTGGAGTCAGTTAGTTAGGTCCCTTTAATGCCAGGCTAAAGTGTTTATGTTTTATCCAATAAAAGGGAATCACTGAAGATTTTTTAACAAGGGAATGACCCAGACAGCCCTGTGTGTTAATATAATTCTTTTGTCAACTATGTGAAGTCTGGGTTAGAGAGAGAAGACCCTGGAATCAGGAAGACCTGTTGGTAGGCTTTAGCAATAGATTAGGGGAAAGATGATGAAGTCTTGAACTTGGGGAGTTACTGTGAATGGAAAAGAGAATGGACACTGAGGATGGTAATCCCATCTAGAAAAAATAAGAAAGTAGGAGGGCGGACAAAATTTTTGGGAGAGAGATATTTCCAGCAGACATTTAAAGATGTGAGATTAGAGATCAAGAGAAATTGATAGCTATATAGATTTGGGTATATTCTGCATAGAATTAATAATTAAAGTCATGGGAATGAATGAAAGCACCAAAGGAAAAAGTATAGAGAGAAGAGAAACAAGAATAAAACCTTCTGGAACATCTACGTTAATATGATGGAAGAAGAATTATGAATCAGGAAGAACAAGAAGATAAATGAAGAATGAAGATGAGTATAGTGTCTCTGAAGTTGAGGAAAGAATATATAGAGCAGGAAATTGTTAAGAATACCAAAAGCTACAGAAAGGATGAGGAAGATGACTGAAAAAAAATTGGATTTGGTAATTAGAAGTAATTTCAATAGAATGGTCAGAATCGAAGCCAGAAAACAAAGGGTGAAATAGAGAGAAGGTAGAGAGGAAATAAAAGTGTTGAGTAAACTATTTCAAGAAATTTATTAATGTAGGGTGAGAGAAAATTGGGTCAGTAGATGGATATAAAGAGAAGAGTCAAGGGAAAGCTCTTAAAAAAATAAATTGAGGATATTTGCAGGAACATGGGAAGAAACTAGTGAGAAGGGAGAAATTGAAGATATATGAGAAAGAGGGAATAAATGATGGAGAAAAGTTATAGAAGACATACAAAGAACAATAATTCTTCTGTAAACAGAGGAAAGATGGATGCTGGTTTAAGGGAAAAAGTTGGTTGAGATATGCAAATCCTATTGCCTCATTCTTCTCAATAAATAAGGCAGATAATTTAGTCAAGTCATCTGTCCCTTCTATGTCTTCATCTTAATCCTGCACAATCCTCACATTCTATGATACAAACTTGGGTCTTTTTACTCAAAAATGTTTTTAAGTATCTGCTTTATTCAAAATTCTGTGGCCTAAACTAGAAACAATTAAAAAATTAAATATTACTACTACAACAAATTATTGCTGCTATTATTACTAGTAATAATATTAACTAGCATTTATATGGAGCCTTAAATTTTGTAGTGATTTTTAAAATAATAAACATTGTTAACTTTTTAATTTTTTAAAATATTTACAAGGTTTTTAATAAATTTGTTTTTATTATACATCTAGTAACCAACAACCAAAATTTAACTAAAGAGATGCAAAAAAAAGTGATTATAAGCAGAACCACTTCATATTGTTTACATTATGTTTTAAAAATATATAAATTATATATGTGTGCTAATATGATAACCATCCTCTGCTTTTGAGTTCCCTTTAGATTTGTTTTACTTGGATACTTTTTTCCTCTTGATTTTGTGTCTTTTTTTATGTAATTATTCTCTTTCCTTCTTTTTTCATCCCCCATATATTTTCCTTATTTTTTTATATTTTCACTATTTGTCATTTCAAAAACAAAATACAATCAATTACATTCAAATATTACAATTTATTCAGTCATTTCTCCCATTCAATGCATCTGTATTATTTCCATTTATTTTGTTATAACAAAACTTCCATAAATATTTTCATATACACACAGCTTTTTACCCTCTCAATAATGCTTTAGAGTCTAACCCTAGTAATAGAATCAGATCAATGAGCATGGACAGCTTTACCACTCTTAATATATATTTCCATCTTGTTTTCTAAAAAAATTCACAGCTTCTATAGAAATGTAATTTTAGGCCTGTTTCTTTATGTTCCTATTAGCATTTAATTTCATCACTTTAACCTATCTGATTTTCAGTTAACATATATTACCAGAACCATATTTTTTTTATACTAGTCCTTAGACAGCAGGCACAATCTGTTGTCAGGACCCCACTCTTTCCAAAACGAGTCTTTCCAGTTTGATAATGTCCAGTAGAACTTTTGCTCCAGTGCTACAACCCTTCAGAGATACAGGATTCTCTCCATAGTATGATGATTGTTGAAGTAAGACTTTTGCAGAATATTTATATTTTCTAAACCACTGTTGCAGAATATTTAAGCTAATGTCCCACTAGAAACTATGTTTGGATTATATGTATGCTCAGACTTAGATCTCCTAATAACCTCATGTAGGTATGGGTAGGCTCTCCTAATATCTATCTTATTTTAACTTTTCCCTTCTCCTTAATTTCTTTCTTATTTATTTTTTGTTTAGATTTATCTACTTCTGAAAAGGGAAAATTAAAGTCTTTTGCTATTATTATTTTGTTTTCTATTTCCATCTGTATCCCATTTTATTTTTTCTTTTAAAACCTGGGTACTATAGCACTTAGTACATATAGATCAAATATTGATGATGCTTCTTTACCCATAGTAATCCCCCCATATACACGACATAATGTAGTTAGTTACCTTATTCATTCCTTCCAATTATCTCCATTTTTGCCCCCATTCTGTCAGAGGTCATGACTGCTACCCCACCTTCTCTGGATTAGCTGAGGCATAGTATATATTCTTCTTTGGCCCCTTATCTTGACTCTATGTGCGTCTCTATTTTCAGTGTTTCTTGGGGGAAAATTACTTTTTAGCAGTTCTACTATCCATTTTCTTCCCATGTGTGAAGTCATCCCATTACCCTCAATGTCATAGTTACTAGTTGTGCATTTCCATCTACTCCATTCCTCCTCATTGTTTATCTTCTCTCCCTTTATTTCTGCTGTATCTCTTCTCAAATGTCCAATTTACTTTGACCACTAATTTTACTATTCATTTCCATTCCCATAAATCCACCCTTACCCTCTCCTCTTGCCTTCCTAGTTCCAGGTTGACCTACATTTCTTAATATCCCTTCCTTACCTCCCAATTGCCCCATCCTACTTCTTGATTCTCTTATCTCCTCACCTTACACCTCTACTTCAATATGTACTCCCCTCTAAGTATCTTTCTTTTCCCTCCTTTTTCTAATCCCCTTATCCTTCTTTCTCTTACCCCACCCTTCCTTCTCTTATTCCCTCAGTTCCCAAGGGGACTCCCAGTTCCTGCCTTATTCCATCCTTCTTCCCTCTTATTTTTTTGTACATTAAGAAGATTTTTACCCTTCTAATTGTGCATGTGGTTCTCTCTTTATCCCTGATCTGTGGAGAGTTGGATTCTAGTGCTCCTAGCCCTTCACCTCCTTGTCCCCTCCTCTGTGGGAGTTCTTCCACTCATTCCTTCCCGATATGAGATAGTCATTCCACCCTGCCACCTCCTAGTCTATTCCACTACCATTTTGGCTCATGCATTACACTCCATTGACTTTGAGTCTTCCATTCAAATATGCCTCTTCAAAATACCCAGGCAATGATATCATTCCCCGGGGCCATACATGACACTTTTCCATACTAGATTCAAACAATTTGACTTTTTGGGTGGCTTATAATTGGTTTTTCATAACCTTTGTATGTTTGTTATAAGTCAGATTTTCTGCTGAGTTTTTAATTTTACACCAAGAATAGTTGAAACTCATATAGTTCATTAAATATCCTTTTTTTTTCTTTTTATAATTATGCTCATCTTTGCTGGAGATGCTATTCTTGGTTGAAAGGCTAGTTCCTTTGGTCTACCAAGTGCTGTGTTCCATGTCCTGCATACTTTTAATGCTGTGGCTACTAAATCTTGTGTAATTCTGACTGTAGCTCCACAATATTTATTGTTGCTTGTAGTATTTTTTTTTCTTAGCTTGGAAGCTATGGAATTTAGCAGTGATGTTCCTGTGCATTTCCATCTTTGGTCTCTTTGAGGTAATGATTGGTGTATTCTTTCATTTTTATTGTTCCCTCTGTTTCTAGAATTTCTGGGCAGTTTTCCTTGATGATTTCTTGGAGTATGGTGTCCAAACTCTTTTTTCTGATCATAATTTTCCAGGAATCCAACATTCTTATATGATTTCTCCTTGGTCTATTTTCCAGGTCTGTTGTTTTTGTGATAAGATACTTCATATTTTCTTCTATTATTTTCTTCTCTTGATTTTGCTTTATTATTTCTTTTTGTCTTTGGAAATCCTTAGTTTCCCTTTGTTCAATTCTAGTTCTTAAAATATTTTCTTCCATGAGTTTCTGGATCTCTTTTTTCCATTTGGGTGAGCTTTCATCATTTTCTTGATTTTCTTGCACTGTTCCCCCCCTCCCCAATTTTTCCTCTACCTCTTGCATTTGGTTGTCAAGGTCTTTTTTGAGCTCTTCCAAAAGTTCTTTTTGAGCTAGTGGCTATTTATTTTATTTCTTTGCTGTTTCTGAAGTAGGTGTTTTTATTTTACCGTTTGAGTTTGAGTCAAGGTCTTCTCTGTCCTCATAATAACTACCAGTAGTTGGGTTATTAACTCTTTGTTTGCTCATTTTTATTTATTTAAATTTTAGAGGTCAGACCAATAGACTTCATTATGTATTTTTCTGGACTCCTCAGGTTCCTGTTATGTCTATGTATGTTATCTCAAGATTCAGGATTTTTTTAAGGTGTTTGTTTCTTACATCTTATTTAGTTGTTGCAATTTTTATAGTCCAGTCAATATATTCCAGGTGCCCCTTTCAAGCCCCAGTCTGAGATTGACCTCAGGGGTTCCAAGGGAGGGGGGTTGTAGTTCTGCCATTGTAAATGTAAGTAGCCAGGCTACCTCCCCTTTTGGCAATAGCCAAGGATTCCACTCTCCTGGAAGTGATCACAGATGATGACCCCAAGCCCTTAGCAAACATACTTACTTGCATGCCCTCCGGCCTCCTTTCCTACTCCTGAAGTCCTGACTGTACAAGTATACAACTGGCATTTCTTGAGCCTCTCAAGTCCCTTCTTTGTTAGCACTGAGGCTTGAGTTCCTACCCGTAGGGCCTGGTGCCCTTCAACTCTGAAGTGTCCATTCCTTTATTCCCCAGCTTGGTCCAGCCAGGGTATCCAGAGCAGAGGTCACAGCAAATACAGTTGCTCCTAGTGCCCTCAGGAATGAAATTCAGATTCCAGAGGTATCCTGGAGGATTCAGGCTCCCCTCAGCTCAGAAAACAAGGTAAATCTGCTAATCCTATTTTGTGGATTCCCTCTGTTTATTATATTCTTACTACAGGGTCTTTGGTGGTGGGGCTGAGGTCAAGGGAGTTAGAAACCTTTCTCCCTAGTTGTCCTTAGCTGTTCATTTTCACTCCAGAATCCAATCTGTCTTTGCTGCTTCTAGTGTTGATTTTATGGAGTTATTTTTGCTTCTGAGGGGCTTTAGGAAGGTGAGAAAATTTTACACCCTACTCTACACCCTATTCTACCATCTTCTCACAATACATCTGCAAAGTGCTTTTAAAATATTATCTTAATTGGGGCAGCTAGGTTAAGGGGTAAATTTAGGGGTTTTTGACTAATATATTATACTTATGGTCACCAGGGATTAATCAAAATCCCAATAAAAATGCTCAAGTCAGTTTGTGAATTTTATGGTGGTTTAATTAATATAGAGGGAAAGAATTAAGAAAAAGAGAGGGGGGAAAGGGTATAAGATTTCTTTGGCTTACTCTGAGCCAAGGGGAGTTCAGAGAATCTCAGCCACAAGGCCTCCTCCAAGATTAATCTAGCTCGGCTTCCTCCGAGATGAGGGGCCTCCTAGGAGGATAGTTTTAGAAAAGGTAAAGGAAAAAAAAGGAATCAGCCTAAACTCCAAGAGAGCTCAGGGAAGATGCCTCACCTGACCCACACCAAGACACCAAGATGCCAAAATGCTGCCATGAGCCAAACTGCTGGTGGAACCCAACATCTCCAAAGGAGACCCTGAGCTCAACTCCTCCGCCACCAAACAGACCCCTGCAAGAAGTGACAAGAAGATATAGACATTTTTTAAATCACTTCCTGCATCTCACAGGTACCAAAGGTAGCTTAAGCTTGATTTCAGACAGCCCAGGGGGTCTGTCAGTTTTTTCTGAATTGTTATTTGCTAGCACATGCCTGTCATAGGCCATCCTTCTCAACACTTAATCCTTTTTTCTCCGTTTTCTTTCTTTTTTTTCCCTTTTAAACATTATTTTATTTGGTCATTTTCAAACATTATTCATTGGAAACAAAGATCATTTTCTTTTCCTCCCCCCCTTCCCACCACCACTCCCATAGCCAACGCGCGATTCCACTAGGTATCACATGTGTCCTTGATTCGAACCCATTTCCATGTTGTTGGTATTTGCATTAGGGTGTACATTTAGAGTCTCTCCTCAGTCATATCCCCTCCACCCCTGTAGTCAAGCAGTTGCTTTTCCTCGGTGTTTTTACTCCCTCAGTTTGTCCTCTGCTTGTGGATAGCGTTTTTTTTCTCTTTGATCCCTGCAGATTGTTCAGGGACATTGCATTGTCCCTAGTGAAGGAGTCCATTACGTTCGATTGTACCACAGTGTGTCAGTCTCTGTGTACAATATTTTCCTGCTTCTTCTCCTTTTGCTCTGGATCACTTCCTGGAGGTTGTTCCAGTCTCCATGGAATTTCTCCAGTTTATTATTCCTTTGAGCACAATAGTATTCCATCACCAACATATACCACAATTTGTTCAGCCATTCTCCAATTGAAGGGCATCCCCTCATTTTCCAATTTTTTCTTTACCACCACAAAGAGCGCAGGTATGAATATTCTTGTACAAGTCTTTTTCCCCATTATCTCTTTGGGGTACAACCCCAGCAGTGATATGACTGGATCAAAGGGCAGACAGTCTTTTATCGCTTTTTGGGCATAGTTCCAAATTGCCCTCCAGAATGGTTGGATCAATTCACAACTCCAACAGGATTGCATTAATGTCCCTACTTTGCCACATCCCCTCCAGCATTCATTACTTTCCTTTGCTGTCATGTTAGCCAATCTGCTAGTTGTGAGGTGATACCTCAGAGTTGTTTTGATTTGCATCTCTCTGATTATAAGAGATTTAGGACATTTTTTCATATACTTATTAATAGTTTTGATTTCTTTATCTGAAAACTTCCTATTTATATCCCTTGCCCATTTATCCATTGAAGAATGGCTTGATTTTTTGTACAATTGATTTAGCTCTTTGTAAATTTGAATAATTAAACCTTTGTCAGAGGTTTTTATAAAGATTGTTTCCCAACTTGTTGCTACCCTTCTGATTTTAGTTATATTGGTTTTGATTGTACAAAAGCTTTTTAATTTGATGTATTCCAAATTACTTATTTTGCATTTTGTGACTCTTTCTAAGTCTTGCTTGGTTTTAAAATCTTTCCCTTCCGAAAGGTCTGACATTTATACTATTCTGTGTTCACCTAATTTACTTATAGTTTCCTTCATTATGTTCAAGTCATTCACCCATTCTGAGTTTATCTTGGTGTAGGGTGTGAGGTATTGATCCAAACCTAATCTCTCCCACACTGTCTTCCAATTTTCCCAGCAGTTTTTATCAAATAGTGGATTTTTGTCTCCAAAGCTGGGGTATTTGGGTTTGTCATAGACAGTCTTTGTTGAGGTCGCTTGCCCCAAGTCTATTCCACTGATCCTCCTTTCTGTCTCTTAGTCAGTACCAAATTGTTTTGATGATGACTGCTTTATAGTATAGTTTGAGATCTGGGACTGCAAGTCCTCCTTCCTTTGCTTTTTTTTTTTCATGATTTCCCTGGATGTCCTTGATCTTTTGTTCTTCCAAATGAACTTAGTTATGTTTTTTTTTTCTAATTCAGTAAAGAAGTTTTTTGGCAGTTCAATGGGTATGGCACTAAATAAGTAAATTAATTTGGGTAGGATTGTCATTTTTATTATGCTAGCTCATCCCACCCATGAGCAATAAATGTTTCTCCAATTGTTTAGATCTAGTTTTAACTATGTGGAGAGTGTTTTGTAGTTGTGTTCATATAGTTCCTGTGTTTGTCTCAGCAGATATATTCCTAAGTATTTTATATTGTCTAGGGTGATTTTAAAAGGGATTTCTCTTTCTAGTTTTTGCTGCTGAGCTGTGTTGGAGATATATAGAAATGCTGATGACTTATGTGGGTTTATTTCGTATCCTGTAACTTTGCTAAAGTTGTTGATAATTTCGAGTAACTTTTTGGTTGATTCTCTAGGATTCTTTAAGTAAATCATCATATCATCTGCAAAGAGTGATAACTTGATCTCCTCATTACCAATTTTAATACCTTCAATTTCTTTTTCTTCTCTAATTGCTACTGCTAGTGTTTCTAGTATAATGTTAAATAATAGAGGTGATAATGGGCATCCTTGTTTTACTCCTGATCTTATTGGAAAGGCTTCTAATTTATCCCCATTGCAGATGATATTTGCTAATAGTTTTAGATATATACTGTTTATTATTTTAGGAAAGGTCCTTCTATTCCTATATTTTCTAGTGTTTTCAATAGGAATGGGTGTTGTATTTTATCAAAGGCTTTTTCTGCATCTATTGAGATAATCATGTGATTTTTGTCAGTTTGCTTGTTAATATGGTCAATTATGTGGATGGTTTTCCTAATATTGAACCATCCTTGCATTCCTGGTATGAATCCTGCCTGGTCATAGTGGATAACCCTTGTAATGACTTGCTGGAGTCTTTTTGCTAGTATCCTATTTAAGATTTTTGAATCTATATTCATTAGGGAGATTGGTCTATAGTTTTCTTTCTCTATTTTTGACCTGCCTGGCTTTTGAATCAGTACCATGTTTGTGTCGTTAAATGAATTTGGTAGAGCTCCTTCTTGGCTTATTCTGTCAAATAGTTTGTTTAATATTGGGATTAGTTGTTCTTTGAATGTTTGATAGAATTCATTTGTGAATCCATCTGGACCTGGGGATTTTTTCTTAGGGAGTTATTTGATGGTTTGTTCAATTTCTTTTTCTGATATGGGGTTGTTTAGGTAATTTATTTCTTCCTCTTTTAGTCTAGGCAATTTATATTTTTGTAAGTATTCATCCATATCACTTAGATTGCCATATTTGTTGCCATATAATTCGGCATAGTAGTTTTTAATGATTGCCTTAATTTCCTCTTCATTAGAGGTGAGGTCTCCTTTTTCATCTTGGATGTTGTCAATTTGATTTTGTTCTTTCCTTTTTTTAATTAGACTGACTAGTACTTTGTCTATTTTATTTGTTTTTTCAAAGTACCAGCTTCTAGTCTTATTTATTAAATCAATAGTTCTTTGACTTTCAATTTTATTAATTTCTCCTTTGAGTTTTAGGATCTCTAATTTAGTCTTCATCTGAGGATTTTTAATTTGTTCACTTTCTAGTTTTTTAATTTACATGCCCAATTCATTGACCTCTGCCCTTCTTAATTTGTTTATATATGAACTCAAGGATATAAATTTCCCCCTGAGTACTGCTTTGGCTGTATCCCATAGGTTTGGAAAGGATGTCTCATCATTGTCATTTTCTTCAATGAAGTTATTAATTGTTTCTAAGATTTGTTCTTTAACTAACTGGTTTTGGAGAATCTTTTTGTTTAATTTCCAATTAATTTTTGATTTACCTTTCCATGTTCCCTTACTAATTATTATTTTTGTTGCATTGTGATCTGAGAAAGTTGCATTTGTTATTTCTGCTCTTTTGCACTTGTTTGCAATGCTTTTATGCTCTAATACATGGTCAATTTTTGTGAATGTACCATGTGGTGCTGAAAAGAAGGTATATTCCTTTTTGTCCCTATTTATTTTTCTCCACATGTCTACTAACTCTAATTTTTCTAAGATTTCATTCACTTCACTTACCTCTTTCTTATTTATTTTTTGGTTTGATTTATCTAGTTTGGGTAGAGGAAGGTTCAGGTCTCCCACTAGTATAGTTTTTCTATCTATTTTGTCCTTGAGCTCCTCTTGTTTCTCCTTTAGAAATTTGGATGCTATGCCATTTGGTGCATACATGTTGTGTACAGATATTTCCTCATTGTCTATACTACCTTTTATCAGGATCTAATTACCTTCCCTATCTCTTTTAACTAGATTTACTTTGACTTTGACTTTGTCAGATATCATGATTGCTACTCCTGCCTTCTTTTTATCAACTGATGTCCAATAGATTTGGCTCCAGCCTCTTACTTTCACCCTATGCGTATCTACCTTCCTCATGTGTGTTTGTTGTAGACAGCAAATGGTAGGGTTTTGGATTCTAATCCATTCTGCTATTTGCTTGCGTTTTATGGGTGAGTTCCTTCCATTCACATTCATAGTTATGATTACTAGCTGTGTATTTCCCAGCATTTTGATTTCTACTCCTGTTCCTGTCTTTTCTTCTTTCACTATTTCCTTTTACACCAATGTTTGTTTTTAATCAGTCCCCCTAGTTCCCACCCTTATTTTACTTCCCTTTCTACCCTCTCTCTTCTTATTCCCCGCCCTTATTTTCCCTGTATATATAATTTCTAAAATTAACCCCCTGCCCCCTCCCTACCTTGTACTGCTTCCCTCCCCCCCAGTCCATTTGTTGCCCTTCTACTCCCCTATAGGGTGCAAATCTATTCTCTGCCCCCAATGTATTAGATTGTTTTTCCCTCTTTGAGTCAATTTCAAAGTACATAAAAGTTGAGTATTTCCTGTCTCTGACCTCTTTACCCTTCCAGTGTATTGATGTTCTCCCCCCTCCCACCATAGCTTCTTTTTGACATATAAATTTACCCCCATTTGTTTCTTTTCCCATTTCTTTTAATATTAACCTATTTTAAGCTCTAGCTATATATATATATATGCATACACATGTGTATGTATTTATGCATGCATATATCTATATACCTGTTTATGTCTTGTCCTTTCGTCCTATACAGTTTGTCACTGTTCCCTCTAAGTGTACTTCTTTTTGCTTCCCAGGTAATAACAACAGTTTTTAAGAGTTACCAATGACCTCTTTTCTTATAGGGATACATCTCATTTTAACTTATTGAGTCTTTTAAAAAAAGTTTTTTTGTTTTGTTTTTCTTTTTTCCCTCTTTTTTAATTACCTTTTGATGATTCTCTTGAGTTCTGTGCTTGAACATCAAATTTTCTGATCAGTTCTGGTCTTTTCTTCATGAATTCTTGAAATTCTTCTATTTTGTTGAATGACCATACTTTCCCCTGTAAGAATATAGTCATTTTTGCTGGGTAGTTGATTCTTGGTTGTAAACCTAGTTCCCTTGCTTTCCAGAATGACATATTCCATGCCTTTCAGTTTTTCAGTGTGGATGCAGCCAGATCCTGTGTTATCCTCACTGTAGTTCCATGGTATCTGATAGAGTTCTTCTTGGCAGCTTGTGATATCTTTTCTTTGGTCTGAGAGTTCTTGAATTTGGCTATAACATTCCTGGGTGTTGTCAGTTGGGGATTAAGTACAGAAGGTGATCTGTGGATTCTATCAATCTCCACTTTTCCCTCTTGTTCTAGGATATCTGGGCAGTTTTTTAAAAATAATTTCCTGTAGTATGATGTCCAGGCCTTTTCTTTTGTCTTGGTCTTCTAGTAGACCAATGATTCTTAAATCGTCTCTCCTTGAAAGTGTTTCTAAATCTTCAGTTTTGTGAATTAGATTCTTCATATTTTCCTCAATTTTTTCATTCTTTTGGTTTTGTTTTATAGTGTCCTGTTGCCTTGTGAGGTCACTTAATTCTAGTTGTTGTATTCTGGTTCTTAAAGACTAGATTTCATCCCTCGCTTTTTGGTCATCCTTTTCCTTTTGGTCTGATTTTCTTTGGAGGTCATCTTTCGTCTTCTTTACCCCATCTTTCATCTCCTTTTTCTCATCTTTCATCTTCTTCACCTCATCTTTCATCTCCTTTTCCTCATTTTCCAGCTGGTTGATTTTTATTTTCAAGACACTATTTGCTGTTTCCAGATGATTTATCTTAGTTTTTAAGTTCTTTTCCCAATAGTCTTCAGCCTCTCTTAATTGTGTTTTTAATTGCATTTTGAGTTCTTCCAAAGCCTGTATCCAATTCGCTGGGATTTCTGATTTTTCCTTTGCTGATCCCTCCCCCTCTGATTCATTCGCTATTTGCCAATTACTTGTGCAGAAGCTTTCTATTCTAATTTCTTTCTTCTTTTTCTGTTGTTTGCTCGAATTTATCCCTTCTTTGCTCCCCATATTTGTCTGTGCTCTTGCTCCTCTCATTTTTTTTTGGCTTTGGAGCTGTCAGTCTCCCCTCTTGGAGCTTTGTCAGACCTCTTGGTACAGTCTCTAAGGGAAGAATGTTGGCTTCCCTGTCCTCTGAAGGCTTTTGATCGGATTAAGTTCAACTGGGTTGGGCTGTAGGTGCTCTGAGGCCTAAGACTCTTGGAAGGCTGGAGCTGCCCAGGCTCATTCCAGTTCTCTCCAGCTGATTCTCTGCTATCTGCAAGGTACCCCAGTGCCTGTCCTTGTGGGAGGCCCTTCACTCTAGAGGGGGAGGTTTCCTGGCCTCCCTGAGCTCTGAGGAGTCCTGATAGGATTAAATTCAACTGGGTTGGTCTGGATTTGCCCCGAGGCAAAAACCTCCCATGAGACTGGAGCCAGATGGAAGAACCCAGCCACAGGGCTGCAGATTTGCCCTGAGGCAAAAACCTCCCATGAGACTGGAGCCAGATGGAAGAACCCAGCCACAGGGCTGCAGACTCCCCAGTTCTTTTATTTGTCAAACCCATTTTAATTATTATACTCTCTCCTGATGTTCTTCTTACCTATCTAACTGCTCCTTCTTAGGCTTCTTTGATAATTCATCACTCATATCTCACACACATACAGATACATGAACACTCCATCCACCCATACACATCACAGACTATGCTTATACCCCAAGATTCTGTCTTGTCTCTGTCTCTTGTAAAGATAAAAATTTAGGGAGACTGAGGAGACTGAGGCAGGTAGAAATTAGTTTCTCTCTACAAGGAGTATTATATTTTATGAAGTTTATTAAAGGTTGAGAATTTAAGAATATACAAGTAAGAAAAGGCACGTGCCAGGTGGGCCATAAGGCCCACCCAAAATTTCACTCACATCATGAGGCGTGTCTGTTTGCCGGCGGAGACAGGAAGTAAAAAGACCCCGCCTACGGGGAAGACCCTTTAAATAAAATTTTGCTCTTGTCCCATGTGAGAATTCAGTGAGATTAGAGGGCATTCTGGGAGCTAGCAAGGACTCCTGGGGAATGGAGTCCAGAATTCAAATCTCAATTTTACACTCTCTAAACTTTTTCACTCAGTGACTATCAGCTCCCATGAGTTTTACTGTCATCTCTGTGCAGATGACTCCCACATTTATATATCTAGACCTCATCTTGTATTACCAATTATCTATGGGACATTTTGAATTGGAACCTATACACACCTCAATCAACATGTGCAAAACAGAACTCATTACCTTTTCCCTAAAATCCACCCTTCTTTCAATTTTTTCTAGTACTGTTGAGGTATTTTCCAAGTTACCTAGGTTCATAAATTTTGTGTCATCCATAACTCCTCACTGTCATTTACCCTATACATCTTATCCCCCTCTGCTTCTACTTCCCTCACTTACATCACCTCCCCTCTACTCACATAGTTGCCAACCTGATTTAGGCCCTTATTACAAGATATCACTTATGACCTATATGAAGTCAATAGCCTTTTATCTATCCTCCCTACCTCAAACTTCTCTCTACTCCAATCCATCCTCCACACAACTCTCAAGAGAATTTTATCCAACCTTAGATTTGTCCATTTCACTTCCATATCAATAAACTCCAACACCTTTCTATTAGATAAGTTATGAATGCCTTTGTTTGGCATTCATAACCTAGCCTCAATCTACATTTCCAGATTTGTTATATATTATTCATCTTCCTATCTTTATCAATCTGGTCAAATTGGCTTCGTTCAATATGCCTTTGCACTAATCATACTGTTTGCTAGAATATATTCCCTCCTCACTAAATCCCTAGTTTCCTTCAGGATTTAGCTCAAGCATCATCTTCTACCTGAAACATATCTTGACTTGGTTATATAGTTAGTAAATATCTGAATCTGCATTTGAACTCGGGTCTTCTTGACTCTAGGTCCTGGTCTCCTCCCTTTTTCTCTATGCTCAGAAAAAAATCACCTTGGCATCTGACTGATTTGGATTGGATTTGGGGAGAGACTTGAGGAAGAGAGACCAGTTAAAAGCCTATTGTCTTATACTTTGAAATTATTTTGTGTATATTCTGTTTTTATAAGCTAGAGTAAGACTTTTAGAATTGGAAGAAACCCTAAAAGTCCTATCATCTCACCACTTCAGTTTTACAAATAAGGAAACTAAGGTTCAGGGATTTTAAGTAGAAGTCAACAAGCATTTATGAAGTATTAATCTTGCCCAAGATTAGTGGTAGCAGACCTTAGTGGAAGGTGGGTTCTGAAACCAACTTGTCTGGTTACAGAGCCCTTAGGACCTTATATCACACTATCTGAGCCTCTGTCCAGTCCCACTCCCACTCCTATGAATGCTCCTTGAGGGCACTGGCCATTTAGTTTTTGTCTTTGTATCTCAAGGGCCTAAGGTAGTAGCTGGAATAGGGCAGGAGTTTAGGAAATCTTATTGAGTGAATAAATGCATAGAACTTTGCCTAGACTTCTCTGTTACTATCACATTATATTTTAGGGATACATCTTCTCCCCTTGCTCCACTGAATTGCAAGCTCTTCGAGGGCAGATTTTATGTCTGATTTCATCTTTGCATTTCTATCACTTACTGTAGTCTATTAAACATAGCAAGCATTTATGCATGTTTGTCAAATTTATAATCTGTACACATGTCAAGGAGCTTCAATTTCAATGTTTCAAGTATTGCCTGAAGCAAAACAAAATGCAACTCACTTTGAAACCAGTTCAATGCAACTTCCTGGTGATGAGTTTTGACTGGTCCCAAGTGTCTCCACCCAGGAGGCAGCTTGGTCTATAAGAAAAGAACTACATGTAGTTCTGTACACATAGTAATCCTAGCTCTGTCCCCCTACTAAACATGGGATCTCAGGCAAGTCTTAGAGACTCTGTTTCGTCTTCTGTTGGGCAAAGTGGTTGGATTATATGATCTCTAAGGATCCTTCATGTTCTAGAAATGCTCTAAGCTTCAAAGACCTACCACAGCATGAAGTTCAGTGGCCTAGCCTTCAGAAGGACCCCCTTGGAAAATAGTAATATTAGGATATCTAAAATAGCTTCCTTATGAATGAAAATGAAGTTTTAAGAAATTTCTTATTAGATCATCACCTTTAAGTAAGTCTCCTAAAGGAAATTTTACTGTAAACTCATTTTTCTTAAATCTAGACAAGAAATAGAGATAAGAACAATCTAGTTCTGAGAAGAAACTAGCAAGAAAAAAAGAAATATGACATGAAATCACTTGGCTTTTAAAAATGAAAATCTGGATTTATTCAGGAAGCTAACTAAAAAAACCCCTTCAGATTCACAGTGTAATCTCATGTTATAGATAGAGATTTAAAAAAATATTTCTCAATTAATATAAAATTTGATTATTTCAAAATGATATTGCAAATGTCACCTTGAAAGTAGATAGACATTTTATATACAAGTAAAGTGGCAATAGATTTAGGAAACTAAAAGTATATGCAGTTTTCCTTTTTAATTATTATAAAAGAGAGAAAATATATAGTAGTGGATCAAAAGGCAATAATCAAGTCAGGAAGACCTGAATTCAAGTCTAGATTTACTGATTCTGTACCTCTGAGTGCATCATCTGAGTACTCAATTCTATAGAAAACCATCTAATGTAAATTGAAGAGAAATTATTGACCTACTTTGGTGGAGGAATTTCCTTTATAGTGGTTACCTGTAACAATGTAACCACAGACCCAATCCTTATCCCTTATAATGGCTGACATTTATATGGAGCTTTATGGTTACTGCCATAGGCAAGGATCCAGCCTCACTCACGACTCCAGGGGTTCCTGACAGGTGGCGAATGATCAGTCAAGAAAATAACAAACGGAAGAGAGGTGTATATTTTATAGTCATGGGCATGCTTTGCATCTGATAGCTCCTCTGCCATCCCCAGGCTTGGTGTTTATTTTTATACCCATTTTCTTGGCACACAGACACATTACCTAACACACATGTCCAAATAGAGATATTTAGAAAAGTGATACATTAACTTTTAACAAATCACTTGATTAACATTCTATGTTCTTGTATTGTAATTACAGATTCTTGAAAGAACAAAGATTTTACACAAGATAAATGATTTTGTCACAGGTGGCTTAATTTTCTCATTACCCTGTGAGGAGCTTGAGCTTACAAACAATCAAGGGAATTTACTTATTACTTTTAATAAAAAAGAAATAATCAATCAGAAATTCTTAAAGACAATTCAACAATCATACCATTGAGGTTGAGAGGTACTGGGAACACAATTCAGATTTAATATTAGACTGATCATTTTTCAGGGTTTACTAGGGAGTTTCTCAAGGGGAAGAATTAAATCACTGAGGCATGATGAAGCTTGGTGTACCTGTATGTTTTGTATGGGCCTTTATGATTGATTTGTATGCTGGCTTCATGAGAATAAGTTTCTGTAAGTGGGAAAGTTCTGGGTTTGGCTTGTAGCTATGGTTTTGCTGGGGATTATGTACCTAAGTAAAAGTTAACCCATGATAGTCTTTTGGGATTGGGTTTGAGGGTCTGATCTTTTGGTGATTTTTTAGAGAATTAGGGTACAGGTATTTTGCTCTTGCATTATTCCTTCTAAGACTAGGGGGAATAGTAATCATGTCAATAGGTAAGGGATGTTGTGAGATTTAAAATGGTTGAGGTCTTAAACTGTAGTGATTAAAATAGTGGAAGATATAAATTGTGATAGATATAAGAGAGGGTGAGTAAATTTGACTGCAGAAATATGTTTCACTACAGTGTCTTGGGTTTTAAAATCAAATATAAGGTGGTCGCCAGGGAAATATTCCCATTTATTCAAATACCCAAGTCAATTGGGTTTTATAGAGATTTTAATTAACAATACAATAAGTAATCAAAGAAAGAGAGAGAGAGTAAGAAAGGAATAAGTATGAAGGGCCTCAAGCCAATATGGCCTAGACCTGAGTCTTAAAAGAGAAATCAGTCAGTTTTTTAACACTCACCACAAGGTCTGACTAAACAAGGATTCTAGTAACACCAGGCCAGCTCCATCTCAGCTGACTTCACCAGAGAGCCTTCCAGCGAGACCTCCTTAGAGATTGTCCTCCAAGAGCTTCCCTTCTCCAGAGCCTCTCTCAAGATCCTCCCAAGCGATCCTCATTAGAGATCCTCCAAAAGGATTTCTCCAAAAGGATCTATATATTTCTCAAGAGATTCTGCTTTTTCTTATATAGGGGTTTTTCTCTCATGTCACCTCCCCTAAGTCCCTACATCTACCAATCACTGTAGATGCTTTCCAAAGGACTGCCCATAAGAATTCCTGCTAAGTCGACAAATCTCCTCAGTAAGTCTGAATCAGAAAAAATGCTGCTGTGTTGACCAAGATCCTCAGTAAGTCTGAAGGAGAGAAAACACAGCTGAGTCAACTAATCTCATCAAGAGAAAACTTGCCCGACCCTTTTAGGTACCTAGCATCTCACTGTATCAATTCTAAAAACAGGCCTGGCTCAAAGAACTCCTTGCCCCACCATAAGCATGGATCCAAGTACTTTCTTTGTTTAGCAATGAGTTTTCTCCCCTAAAGCAGTCTTAAGTAGGAGTGGAGTAGAGGTCCTCCCATTTCTGATCCTGGCAAGTTCTCACATCAAAATGGGAAATGTTTCTCAGTAGGGAATTTGTTCCAATTAAGAATTCCCTGATGGGGAAATTTTTAACATTCACAAGTCTGAGAGATTTCAAGATTTACAATGTTAATGAGAGAGGTTATGGAAAGGGAATTGAGTGGGTAATCACATCTTGCCATGGGCCACTCTGTGGCCTCCTTAGCTACCATAAGTGACTTTGTCAAGACATTGTGACCTGATGGCTCCCAGCAGTTTTATCCCTTGATCCCTCAAACAACCCTGTGAGGTAGGCCACTGTAGAAGGAGAAGTGGCATGATTGAATGGAAAGAGAACTGGGTTTGGAGTTTCTGGTCAGAGGTCCTGTTCCAATATTAGATATGTGGCCTTAGACAAGTCATTTAAAGTCTCAGTTTCATTATCTGTAAGATGAAGATAATTATCTTTGCACTAACCACTTGATGCTGCTGCTCTGAGAATCAAAGGGAATGTTGCATGTGGTCCTTCACAGTATTTTGTAATTCATAGTGGTGAACACTTTTTCCAGTGTTGTAGAGGAAAGAATCCAATCAAACAAGAATTTATTAAGTGCCAAAGAAAAAATCTATAAAGATATGAACTGATGCAAAGTGAAGTTAGCAGAACCAGAAGAACATTGTACACAGCAACAGTAATAATGTACGAGGATCAACTGTAAATTACTTAATTGTTGTTAGTGATGCAAGGATCCAAGACAACTCAAAGGGACTCATGAAGAAAAAGGTTATCCATCACCACAGATGGAACTAATGGAGTCTGAAAACCAATTGAAGCATACTATTGATCACTATATTTCCTTCATTAATTTTTCTCTTATAAAAGCAATGTGTCTTCTTTCACAACATGGCAAACATGAAAATGTATTGCATGAGAGCCTATGGTCAACCTATATCATTTTACTTACATTCTTGGGGAGGGGGAAAAGGTGAGAGAGAAAGACAGAACATGGATCACAAAATGTCAGAAAATGATTATTAAAATTGTATCAACATATAATCTGGAAAAATATTTTTTACATTTTTTAAGAATTAACTAAGTTATCACATGAAAAAGTGTTCTAAATCCTTTCTGATTAAATAAATGCAAATAAAAACAACTCTGAGACACCATCTTACACCTAGCATATTGGCCAATATGCCATCAAAGGAAAATAATAAATGTTGGAGGGGATGTGGCAAAATTGGGACACTAATGCATTGCTGGTGGAGTTGTGAATTAATCCAACCATTCTAGAAGGCAATTTGGAATTATGTCCAAAGGACTTTAAAAGAATGCCTAGCCTTTGATCCAGCCATACCACTACTGGGTTTGTACCCCAAAGAGATAATAATGAAAAAATGTTTGTACAAAAATATTCATAGCTGCATTCTTTGTGGTGGCAAAAAATTGGAAAAGGAGGGGTGTTCCTCAATTGGGCAATGGCTGAACAAATTGTGGTATATGTTGGTGATGGAATACAATTATGCTGTAAGGAATGATGAACTGGAGGAATTCCATGTGAACTGGAAAGATCTACAGAAATTGATGCAGAGTGAAAGGAGCAGAACCAGGAGAACATTGATACACTGTGTGGCACAACCAAATGTAAGAGACTTTTCTACTAGGACAATCCTGAGGAACTTATGAGAAAGAATGGTACACATTCAGAGAAAGAACTGTGGAAGTAAAAACACAGAAGAAAAACATAAGATTGATCACATGGTTCAATGGATATATGATTGGGGATTTGGGCTTTAAATGATCACTCTATTGCACATATTAATAATATATAAATAGATTTTGAACAACAATACATGTATAACCCAGTGGAATTGTTCATCATCCAGGGAGGGTAGAGGGAAGGGAAAAAACATGAATCATGTAACCATGAAAAATATCCTAAATAAATAATTTTTTTAAAAAAAAGAATTAAGTGTCCAGCTAGGGGCTGGGGATACAGAGACAGGAAGGAAATTGTCCTTGCCTTCAAAGATCTTATATTTTATCAGTTTTATATAACATGCAACCAAGGTATATACAGAATATACGGAAAATAAATATGATTCCAAGTATTTCATTCCCCTGCTCAAGGAGCTGAAGTGGTTTCCTAGAGCCCCCAGGATCAAATATAGTCTGCTATTTAGCATTTAAGGCTGTTCCTAACCTGGCCCATTCCTACCTTGCTAGCTGTATACTTGACTCATCTACACACACTTTATGCTCTAGCTACACTGGCCTATTTGCATTTCCTTCAATACTATATCTCCCATCTGTATGTGTTTGGACTGGCTGTTCCCCCAGATCTTGAATGCTATTCTTCCTCAAATGGCCTCTTGATTTCCTTCAAGACTTCATGTCCCACATTCTACAGGAGGCCTTTCCTTATCTCCCTAGCTACTAGTGCCTTCCCCTATGAGATTACCTTCTATCTATTCCATATATATTTTGCATGACCTAATTATTTATATATTATCTCTCCCATTAGAATGTAAATTTCTTCAATGCAGGGATTGTTTTTTGTGTTTCTTTGTAAACACTTAATTAGTGCCTGAGTGACTGATTTCTTATGATGAAAAATTGTATTTCTGTCTGAAATTTGGGGTCATATTCAGAAAGAATAAATTTACTCTGCAAGGATTTTATTTTATTTGCTGGCTACAATTAATACTTATAATACAGGGGAGGGATAATAATTTTTAATATGTTATTTTAAAAAAATTCTTAGGAACTAGTTTGTGTATGATTTCTCTGATGATGGCCCACTTCTGGTTGTCTTACTATTCATTAACACCTCAATGATAAGGTGAACTGGGAAATGGAGAGGTGATGAAACAAATCAGGCAATTATGCTCTGATAAAAGATTTGGTAAGGAAAGAAGCTGACACTTCCCTGAAATTATTTTTTTCAGTATCTAGGATTTTATTAATAAAGTATAGATCAGAGCATGCAGGATCTCCTGGATACCTTAGAGATTAACTATTTCAACTCCCACATCATACAAAAATATGGAAGGCCTTTTTTATAACAAAAACTTCTGATGAAGGTCTCATTTCTCAAATTTATAAGGAGCTAAATCAATTGTACAAAAATAAATCAAGTCATTCCCCAACTAACAAATAGTCAAGGGACATGAATAGATAATTTTCAGATAAAGAAATCAAAACTATCAATAAGCACATGAAAAAGTGTTCTAAATCTCTCATAATTAGAGAAATGCAAATTTAAATAAAATGCTGAGGTACCACCCCACACCTAGCAGATTGGTGAATATGACAGTAAAGGAAAATAATAAATGCTGGAGGGTATGTGGAGAAATTGGGACACTAATGCATTGCTAATGGAGTTATGAAATTAATCCAGCCATTCTGGGGGGCAATTTGGAATTATGTACAAAGGAATTTAAAAGAATGCATACCCCTTGATCTAGCCATATCACTGCTAGCTTTGTATCCCTAAGAGATAATAAGGAAAAAGATTTATACAAAAATATCTATAGCCTCACTCTCTTTGGTGGCAAAAAATTGGAAGATGAGGGGGTGTCCCTCAACTGGGGAATGGCTAAACAAATTGTGTAAAATGATGGAAATAGAATACTATTGTGCTGTAAGGATTGATGATCTGGAAGTTTTCCATATGAATTATGAGAAACTCAATGAACTAATGCAGAGTGAAATGAGCAGAACCAGAAGAACTTGTACACAGAAAATAAAACACTGTGGAACAATCCAATGTAATGGACTTTGCTACTAGTAGCAATGCAACAAACCAGGACACTCCTGAAGGACTTATGGGAAAGAATGCTATCCACATTGAGAGAAAGAACTATGGGAGTAGAAATGCAAAAGCAAAACATATGATGTCACTTATCACATGCATATATGGGCATGTGATTTGGGGTTTAGGCTTTAAAAAATTGCTCTATAGCAACAATGAATAATATGGAAATAGGTATCAAGTGACAACTTTGTACAACCCAGTGAAATTGCTTGTTGGCTCTGAGAGGAGGTAGAACAGAAGGGAGGAAAAGAAAATGAATCATGGAAAACATGGGAAAATATCTTTAAAAATGAATAAATAAATGAAAATTTTTAAGAATGGAAGGCATAGGCAGGACTGGTATTAGCCAAAGAAGGCAGCTGTAATACATTGGTAGAGAGTGGAAGAACACAAAGGAATACTGTTTACTATTGAATTTTATAAAGATTAAATTTTAATGCCAGAAAGTGCCCTCAGCAATCAACTAATCCAGACCCCCCATTTTAGTGTTGAAGAAAATGAGACTAAAGGGGCAAGTGACCTGCCAAGGATACTTAGCTACATTCTGACTATTCTCACTTCCTTGGCATCTGCTAGTCTTGCTTCTTTCCAAGACCTTTCTACTCAAAAATACTTATCCCATCTTTTTCCATCCATATGTCGTTGCTTATGCTGTCTCTCAATACCTTGAATGGACTTTTTTTTTACTCATTCTTCCATATTTATTGAAATATTTTTAAAAGTTCAAGTCCCATTTCCTGTCTTTTTTATCCTTTGGTCAGACATGTATTATCATGCAATACATACTTCCATGTTGATCACTGTTGTGAGAGCACACTCATACAAATCCCAAACCCCAATATAAAACTATAAACACACTGACATGAAAGATAATGTGCTTTGATCTATATCCAACTCAAACAATTCTTTCTTTGGAGGTGGATGGCATTCCCCATCACAAATCCTTCAGAATGGTTCCAAATCACTATGTTGCTGAGAGGAGTAAGTCTTTCACAGTTGATCATCACACAATATTGCTGTTTCTATGTACAATGTTCTCCTGATTCTGCTTATTTCACTCTGCATCAGTTCATGTAGATCTTTCTAGCTTTTTTTGAAATCCTCCTGTTCATCATTTCTCATAGCACAATACTATTCTATCACCATCATATACCACAATTTGTTCAGCCATTCCCCAGTTGGTGGATATCTCCTCAATTTCCAATTCTTTGCCACCACTAAAAGAACTACTATAAATATTTTGGTATAAGTAGGTCCCTTCCCCTTTTTTATAATCTCTTTGCAATGCAGACCTAGTAGTGGTATTACAGGATTAAAGGGTATATATAATTTTGTAGCCCTTTGGCCATAATTCTAAATTGCCTTGCAGAATGATTGGATCAATTTGCAACTGCACAAACAATGCATGAGTGTACCAATTTTGCTACATCCTCTCCAACATTTAACACTGTCATATTGACTAATCTGATAGGTATGAAGTGGTACCTCACAGTTGTTTTAATGTGTATTTCTCTAATCAAGAGTGAGTTAGAACATTTTTTCATATGATTACAGAGAGCTTTGATTTCTCCTCTGAAAATTGCTTGTTCATCTACTTTGACAATTTGCCAATTGGGAATGCCATTTCCTCTCTTTCAAAACCCTCCACAAACTAGTACCAGTCTAAATTCATTAAAATTTCCCATCTATGTAATAATGTAATACTGTAGCCAACATTTATTTAGAAGTATACAAAGTCTTTTTCAGGTATGTTATCATATTTAATCATATAGGAAGAAGTGAAATAAGCATTTTCTATAGGCAGTAGGTGGCACAATGGATAGAGTGCTGAGCCTGGAGTCAGAAAGAAACATCTTCCTGAGTTCAAATCTGGTTTCAGACATTTAATACCTACATGATCCTGGGCAAGCCATTTAATTCTGTTTTGCCTCAGTTTTGTCATGTATAAAATGAGCTAGAAAAAGAAATGGTAAACCACTCCAGTATCTTTGCCAAGAAAATTCCAAATGGCATCATGAAGAATTGGACAGGACTCAAAATGATTGATCAACAACAAATGTCTACTCTGTGCCAGGAATTAGGATAAATACTTTATAAATATTTTGTCATTTTATCCTCACAACTCCATAAGGTAAATGGTACTGTTATACCAATTTACAATTAGGGAAACTGAAGCAGAAAAGTTTAAGTGCCATGTCCAGGGTCAACTACCTAGTAAGTGTGTGAGGCTGGATTTGAACTCAGGTCTTCCTGATTCCAGGTCCAACATTCTGTCTACTGCACCACTGAGTTTCTTTAGCTCTGCTCCCCAAACACACCAATTCTATGTCTTTGTTTATACTATTCTCTGTACCTCAAATGTCCTCCCTGCTTCTCTTCAGTTATTAAATTCCTACCCATTGAGATATCTTCTTAGGCAAACAAGATTAGAGATAATTACCAAAGATAAAATAGATCATATTGAGAATATGAAACTAAAACAGCAAATTGACAAAAATAAAAGATGGGAATTATCACTACTGGAAAGGTTGTGAGAAGATAGGCACACTGATGCATTCTTGGTGGAGTTATGAATTAATACAAACATTTTATAAAACAATGTGGAAATATGTAAATAAAATATCTAAAATGCTATAATTCTTCATACCAAAAATTCCAACACTAGGAATGTATCTCAAGGAGGTCATTGATAAAAAGTTCATATATATGTCAAGATACTTATAGTAACAGCTTTTTTGTAGCAGCAAAAAAAGTAGAAACAAAATAGAAATTCATCAATTAGAGACTGGCTAAATTAATTGTAGCACATTAATATGATAGGATTCCAGAATTTTCTATAAGAAATGATGAATATGATGAATATAGAGAAGTATAGACTTACATGAGCTGATGCAAAATAAAAATGAACATAATCAAGAAAACAATTTACAATTACAATGATGCTAATGGAAAGGACAACCACATAAAAAATTTTTTTAATGAATGTTATAAAGTAACAAAGATTAGATATGCCCCAGAGAGGAGTTATGAGGTGATATCTCTCCTCTGCTATTTGCACAGGTAGGATGTCCATTAGTGTAGAACACTGCAAATATTTTCAGATTTTTTTTTCAATGTATTTGTCAGTTTTGCTCATTTTTTCTCCTAAGCACATAGTCATTTTTTCATATGAGATGAATCTCTAGGATGAGAAAGGGAGAAGAATTAGGTAAAGAGAAGAAAAAGATATCAATAAAATATATTTTAAAATACATTAATATTTAACATTTAAAATATATGTTTTAGAGTCCAATTCAAGTTCTACCTCCTTCAATAAACTTTCCTTCAAAAAATTAGGTATAGATCAATATCTCACACCCTATACCAGGATAAGACCAAAATGGATATATAATTTAGAAGGGTAATATTATAAGTAAATTAGGGGTACATAGAATAGTTTACCTATCATATCTATGACAAAGGGAAGAGATAGAGAACATTACAAGATGTAAAATGAATAATTTTGATTATATTAAATTTAAATGTTTTATACAAACAAAACCAATGCAACCAAGATTAGAAGGGAAATAACAAACTGGGAAAACATTTTATAACAAATATATGATAAAAGTCTCAATTCTTAAATATATAGAGAATTAAGTCAAATGTATAAGAATACAAGTCATTCCCAATTGGCAAATGGTCAAAAGATATATAAATAAGCAGTTTTCAGGTGAAAAATCAAAACTATTGATAATCATATGAAAAAATGTTCTAAATCACTCTTAAAAAAACCAAACAAACATTTCCTTCCACCTTATAATCCAAGACAGAAGGGTGGTAAGGGCTAGGCTATGAGGGTAAGGTGATTTGCCCAGGGTAACACAGCTAGGAAGTGTCTGTGGCCAGATTTGAACCCAGGACCTCCCATATCTAGGCCTGACTCTCAATCCACTGAGCTACTCAACTGCCCCCCTAAATCACTCTTGATGACAGAAATGCACCTTAAAAAACTCTGAGAAATAGGCAATTTTCAGTCAAAGAAATCAAAACCATTGTTAAGCACATGAAAAAGTGTTCTAAATCTCTTATAATCAGAGAGATGCAGATCAAAACAACTCTGAGGTATCACCTCACAGCTAGCAGATTGGCTAACATGACAATAACGGAAAGTAATGAATGCTGGAGGGGATGCGGCAAAGTAGGGACACTAATTCATTGCTGGTGGAGTTGTGAATTGATCCAACCATTCTGGAGGGCAATTTGGAACTATGCCCAAAGGGCGCTAAAAGACTGTCTGCCTTTTGATCCAGCCATAGCACTGCTGGGTTTGTACCCCAAAGAGATAATAAGGAAAAAGACTTGTACAAAAATATTCATAGCTGCGCTCTTTGTGGTGGCCAAAAATTGGAAAATGAGGGGATGCCCTTCAATTGGGAAATGGCTGAACAAGTAGTGGTATATGTTGGTGATGGAATACTATTGTGCTCAAAGGAATAATAAAGGGAGGAATTCCATGGAGACTGGAACAACCTCCAGGAAGTGATGCAGAGTGAGAGAAGCAGAACCAGGAGAACATTGTACACAGAAACTAATACACTGTGGTACAATCAAAGGTAATGGACTTCTCTATTAATGGCAATGCAGTGTTCCTGAACATCCTGGAGGGATCTACAAGAAAGAACACTATCCACATTCAGAGGAAAAACTGTGGGAGTAGAAACACAGAAGAAAAACAAGTGCTTGAATACATGGGTCGAGGGGATTTGACTGGGGATGTAGACTCTAAATGAATATCCTAGTACAAACATCAACAACATGGAAATGGGTTCTGAACAAGGACACATGTAATACCCAGTGGAATTGTGTGTCGGCTATGGGAGGGGTGGGGGAAGGGAGGGAGGAATAGAATGTGATTTTTGTAACCAAGGAATAATGTTTGAAATTGTCCCCCCAAAAATTAAAAAACAAACAAACAAACAAAAAAACGCTGAGGTACCACCTCATGCCTATCAGATTGGCCAATTTGTCAGTAAAGGAAAATGATAAATGTTGGAGGGGATGTGGCAAAATTAGGAAACATGCATTACTGGTGGAGTTGTAAACTGATCCAAGTTTATATTCTGGAAGGCAATTTGGAATTATGGCCAAAGGGTTATAAAAGAGCATATCCTTTGTTCAAATAATACTACTACTTGGTCTATAGTGATCTCTCACCTATCACTGGGGTTATGTTTTAGAGACACCCGTGGTAGGTGAAAATCTTTAAAGTAGTGGCGTTCACTGCTAATGCCAGAAGCATTAGAAGGCACAGAACATTTGGGTGGTATAGGGCTTGAAATAAATTCAAACTTTTACAAAAACTTCACAAAAACATAACACTGCAGAGCAACACTACCTGCAGTGATCAGATGTGGACAAAGAAAAATGTTGAACATATGGGCACAGTGCAGGAGAGCAAATGGTCCAATGCTACTTTCACTGAGCCCACCAGTGCCCAGGATACAGAACACAGAGCTGTGGTTGGTCTCCTTTCATTTCATTGACCAGTAGTGTGATGTGTACAATCTCACATTGGCAAACCTGTGCAAGCAGTGGTGGCATACTGAATTTCCATTATGTACAGTATGATATTCATCCACAGAATCCCACAACATAAGGAAAATTCCATAATACAGAATTAGATTTTTTTAACTCACATTACAGAGAAGGCATGATAAGTGAACTGCAATATAGCAAGGAATAACTGTATATCTCAAGGAGATTTTAAAAGCAAGGGAAAGGACCTACTAATACAAAAATATTTATAGCTGCTCTTTTTGTGGTAACAAAGAATTGGAAATTGAAAAGATGTCCATCAATTGAGGAATGATTGAACAAATTTTGGTATATTATAGTGATGGGAATAATATTGCATTTTAAGGAATAATTAATAGGGTGATTTTAGAAAGAACTGGAAAGACCTACATCAACTGATGCAGAGTGAAGTGAGGAGAACCAGGAGAATGCTGTACAGAGTAACAGCAATACCATGGAATAATCAAATGTGATAGACATAGCTACTCTCATAAATACAATGATCCAGGACAATTCTATGGGACTTATGCCAAAGAATTCTATCCACCCTCAGAGAAAGAATTGTTGGAATTGTAATGCACATGAGAGTGTATGATTTTTCACTTATTTATTTGGGTATATGTTTTAGAATTTTGGTTTTAAAAGATTATTCACTTACTAAAATGTACAATGTGGAAAAAAACCTATCATCATTCCATATTAATACCTTTCTTTTTTACACTTTACTTTGCCTGCTACTAAATAAAAAATTTAAAATAAACACTTAATAAATATATCATTCATTCATTTCATATTATACTTTTTCATGAATTTATCATGTAATATAATATATATTCACTGTTTATCATATACTTCTACTAAATTAGAAGCTCTACGAGATTTACAGTCTCATTTTATCTAGACTTTCTAGCTACCATATCATTGTACAAAGGTTCTACATTAGACGATGGCAGCTTAGAGGCAGTGAAAGATCAGACCTCTAAAAACCCTTCCTTTGCAATGACAAACTAAATGCTCCTAGGGGATTGAAAATCAAACCTAACAACAAGACAGAGACAAGAAACCCTCTTGCTGAACTCAATTTAAAAGGTACTCCCCCCAAAAGCCAGAATTCGAGAACACTCAGGTTTAAGGGGAAGGGAGAAGGAAGGTCCCAGGCCTTCCAACCCCACCTAGAGCTCTAAGCCTCCAGCAACAGTTGGAAACTCTGGGTGAGTAAAGGCACTGGTCGGGAGGGAGTACCTTGCGGGCAAAGCTGTGCCAGGATCAAAACATTGGACACAGGTGGTTGGAGGAGGAGTTAGAGAAGGAGCTCAGAGAGGGTAGCATAGTTGCAGCCGCCTAAATCCTCCATATTGCTCCCCACTTCCCAGAGGTTTCGGCCTCAGAACACATCGAGCCCAACCCAATTGGACTTAATCCAATCAACAGTCTTCAGAGGGCAGGGAAGCTCAAGCTCCAACACCCATCCCCCACATACTGCTGTAATTTAATCCCATCCAAGTCTTAAGAGGGCAGAGAAGCAAAAGCTCCAATACCCCTCCCCCACAGGTTGTACTGAGACACTTGCAGACAAAATTCTAAGAGGGAAGACTGACAGAAAAGCCTAACCCCCCCCCCCCAAATGAGAGGAGCAAGAGCATAAAAAACTGCAGGGAGTTACAAAGGGGTAAATATGAGCAAACAACAGAAAAAGAAAAAAGAAATTAAAATCAACAGCTTCTACACAGGCAATAAACACAGAGAAAATGGAACAGAGAAAAATGAGGGAACACCAAGCAAAAAAAAAAAAGAAAAAAGAAAACCCAGCTAATTGGACACAGGCTTTGGAAGAACTCAAAATACAATTCAAAACATAATAAAGTGAGGCTGAAGACAATTAGGAAAAGAACATGAAAACTAAGATAAGTCATTTGGAAACAGAGGCATTATACTAAAACAAAAAATAGTGTCTTGAAAGCCAAAATCAACCAGCTTGAAAATGAGGCAAAGGAGATGAAAGATGAGGCAAAGAAGATGAAAGATGATGGAAAGTAGAAGAGAGACGAGGCAAAGAGGATGAAACATGACCTCTAAAAGAAAACCAGATCAGAAGGAGAAGGATGACCAAAAACCCAGGCATGAAATCCACTCTCTAAGAACTAGAATACAACAACTAGAAACAAGCAACTTCACATGGCAGCAGGACACTATAAAACAAAATCAAAAGAATGAAAAAATTGAGGTTAATAAGAAGCACCTTATTCACAAAACAAAAGATTTAGAAAATCATTCAAGGAGAGACAACTTAAGAATCATTGGTCTACCAGAAGACCATGACAAAAGAAAAAGCCTGGACATCATACTACAGGAAATTATTCAAGAAAACTGCCCTGATATTCTAGAACAAGAGGGAAAAGTACACCTCCTATACTTAATCCCCAACTGACAACACCCAGGAATGCTATAGCCAAATTCAAGAACTATCAGACCAAGGAAAAAATATTACAAGCTCCTAAGAAACAGTCATTCTGATACCATGGAACCACAATGAGGATAACACAGGATCTGGCTGCATCTACACTGAAGGACTGAAAGGCATGGAATATGATATTCCAGAAAGCAAGGGAACTAGGCCTACAACCAAGAATCAACTACCCAGCAAAAATGACTATATTCTTATAGGGGAAAGTATGTTCATTTAATAAAATAGAAGAATTCCAAGCATTTGTAAAGAAAAGACCAGACCTGAACAGAAAATTTGATGCCCAAGCACAGAATTAAGGAAAACAGAAAAACAAAACAACAACAAAAAAACAAAAAATATAAAAAAACTATTTTTAAGAGACCCAATAAGTTAAAAAATGATATGCATCCCTATAAGAAAAGAGGTCATTGGTAATTCTTAAAAAGTGTTATTATCACCTGGGCAGCTAGAAGAATTACACTTAGAGGTAATGGTGACAAACTGTATAAGATGAAATGCCAAGACATAAAAATGTATATAGATATATGTATGCATAAATACATATATATGTGTGTGTATGTATATATACAATTAGAGCTAAAAAAAGAGGTTAACACTAAAAGAAATGGGAAAAGGAAATGAAGGGGGTAGATTTATATGTCACAAAGAAGCACATGGTGGGAGGGGGAAGAACATCAATACACTGGAAGGGTAAAGAAGGTGGAGATAGGAAATACTCAACTCTTACATGCATTGTAATTGACCCAAAGAAGTAAGAACATTCCAATCCATTAGGTCAGAGAATTAATTCACGGACTATAGGGAAGTAGAAGGGTAACAAATGGACTGGAAGAGAAAGAAGTACAAGGGAGGGAGAGCGGTACAATCAAATATAATGGACTTCTCCATTAGTGGCAATGCAGTGATCCTGAACAACTTGGGGCAATCTATGTGAAAAAACACAATCCACATTCAGAGGAAAAACTGTGGGAGGAGAAACACAGAAGAAAAAACAAGTGCTACATGGGTCGAAGGGATATGGTTGGGGATGTGGACTCTAAATGAACATCCTAATGCAAACACCAACAACATGGAAATAGGTTTTGATCAAGGACACATGTAATACCCAATGAAATTATGTGTCGTCTGCAGGAAGGGTGGAGTGAGAGGAGGAAGGGAAGTAAAATAATTCTTGTAACCAAGCAATAATGTTCTAAATTGACTATATAAATTAACTTAAATTAAAAAAATAATAAGAAGAAAACAAAGGTTTTATATACAATAAACTTATAGAATCATAGAATTTATATTTGGGGGTCCGTTACTGATAATTTTGCCCAACTCCCTCAATTTACAAATTATAAAATTCAGACTTCAAAGCTTTAATTGAGGAGATTTCTGGCATGATGATTGAATGTGTGGTTAAGTCTCAGTCCAACTCATCTTTATACCCTCAAACAACAAAATCTATGGCAAATAAAGAAAAGGAAGAACAACAAAAGATGTCTGAAGTAAAAAAAAAATCTTCATAAAGAATCCCTCAGAGACAAAATAGCAGAGAATGAAGTAAACAAAAAGGGGCAGAAATTTAATGGAAAAATGAGGAGTAAGAGAAAATGAGAAAAAAATCTCCAGAGGAAGGATTCTACTATAGGAGCTGTATCATTGGGAAATGACAGAAATATAAGAAAAAGAAAACACCAATATGGTATATATGAAAGGTGGTGGGACCCTGGAAGGTTGAGGAGAATGATTTTAGTTAAATTATGGGCATAAAATTACAAGGAGTTGAAGAGTAGGAAGTTAGGTAATAGTGGCAATAAGTATAGACAGTTTTTGCTAGTTCAGTTATGAAAGGGAAAAGAGATATTTGATAAATTTGAGAGAATCTGGGATCAATTGAAAGCTTAAGAAAACCTGTGAATATTTTTAATTAGCAAGGAAGGAGCCAGTGAAAAGAAGAGACTGAAGGTAAGAAAAAGGGAATGATTAAAGGGGCAAGCTTCCAGAGCAAATTGAAGGGAATGGGAAAAGAATATGTGGCAGGATTAGTTTTAATAGAAAGAAGGCCTATCTCTTCATCACTGAATGTAGCAGAGAAATAGAGAGTAAAATGATGAAGTGGTATTTGAGAGTCTGAATACCATACTTCCAGAAGTTATATAAGAGAATTGCTCAGAAATTTTACTGCCCTAACCCTGGGCCTAGTTTTTCCTTAAAAGATCTTAAGTCAGAGAGGTCCTAAAGAGTGAGTGCCAAAGATGGCGGCTTAGAAGCAGCGAAAGTTCAGACCTCGGAAACCCTTCCTTACCAATTGCAAACTCAGTGCTCCTAGGACACTGAAATTCAAGCTGAACAACAGGACAGACCCGGGGAACCCTCCTCCTGGACCTGGATCAAAAGGTACGGCCCCCAAAAAACAAGAACCCTAGATCACTCAGATCTAAGGGGTAGGCAGAAGGAAGGTCCCAGGACCCATCCCCCCCAACCCAGAGTGCTGAGCCTACAACAGCAGTGGGAACCTCAGGGCCAGCAAAAGGGCCTCAGGGCTGGCTATTCTGAAGGACTCACCTTGAAAGCAACCTGAGCCAGTCTCCAGGGTGCCCAACACAGACGGCAGGGAAACACAGAGAGAAGGGGGTAGCCTGTAGCCTCCTGGCTGGGTCCTTTCATCTGAGTCTCAAGGGAAGTTCCAGCTTTAGGGCACCAGCTGAACCCAATCACATCAGGAGCCCTCAGAGCTCCTGAAAGGACAGAAACCTCAGGGCCAGCAAAGAGGTAGCTCCAAAGGGCATTCCTTGAAAGAAACCTGGGCCAGTCTTCGGGCATTCAACACATATTGTGGAGGAGGAAGTTTTTTGTTTCAGGGCTCATTCGGCCCAAACCAGCTGAACCTAATCCCAGCAGGAGCCCTCAGAGCCCAGGGAGGCCATGACTCCTCGTCCCTTAGAGAGCAGGGTCTTCTGAAAAAACAGAAACCTAGAGGTGGAGTCAAGATGGAAGCCTAGAAGGAGCAAAAACCTGACAGCCTGGCCAGACCTTTGGAGATTCTCCATATTTGCTCCAGCCGTCCATGAAGTTTAAAGCTCAGAGCAAACCCAGCCCTACCAAGCTGAACTCAATCCCATCAAAAGTCTCCAGAACACAGGGAAGCCCAGGCTCCCCACCCATCCTCATTGACTGCTGAACTTTAAGCCAATCAAAAGCCTCCAGAGGACAGGGAAGCTCAAACCCCCAACAACCCTCCCCCAGAGACTACACCAAGAGATCTTCTGTTAAAGGTCCAAGAGGGGAGACTGATAGAAGTCCCAAAAAAACAAAAAAATGAGAGGAACAAGAACACAGACAAATATGGGGAGTAAAGAAGGGGTGAATTTGAGCAAACAACAGAAAAAGAAGAAAGAAACTACAATAGACAGCTACTACTCAGCAAATGGAACAGAGGGGGAGAGATCAGCAAACGATAAACCAGAAATCCCAGCAAATTGGATACAGGCTGTGGAAGAACTCAAAACACAACTAAGAGAGGCTGAAGACAATTGGGAAAAGAACTTAAAAATTAAGATAAGTCATCTGGAAACAAAGGCACCTGAACTAAAATGAGAAAATAGTGTCTTGAAAGCCAAAATCAATCAGCTGGAAAATGAGGCAAAGGAGATGAAAGACGAGGCAAAGGAGATGAAAGATGAGGTAAAGGAGATGAAAGATGATCTTCAAAGAAAATCAGACCAGAGGGAAAAGGATGACCAAAAAGCCAGAGATTTAATCCAAACTTTAAGAACCAGAATAAAACAACTAGAATCAAGTGACCTCACAAGGCAGCAGGACACTATAAAACAACAAAAAGAATGAAAAAATTGAGGAAAATGTGAAGCATCTCATTCTCAAAACAGACAATTTAGAAAATCATTCAAGAAGAGACAATTGAAGAATCATTGGTCTACCAGAAGACCACGACAAAAGAAAAAGCCTGGACATAATACTAGAGGAAATTTTTCAGGAAAACTGTCCTGAGATCCTAGAAGAGGGGAAAGTGGAGATTGAAAGAATCCACAGGTCACCCCCTGTACTTAATCCCCAACTGCCAACACCAAGAAATGTTATAGCCAAATTCAAAAACAATCAAATGAAAGAAAAGATATTACAAGCTGCCAAGAAGAAGCCATTCAGATACCATGCAAACACGGTAAGGTTAACACAGGATCTGGCTGAATCCACACTGAAGGACTGAAAAGGCATGGAATACGATATTCCAGAAAGCAAGGGAACTAGGTCTACAACCAAGAATAAAATACCCATCAAAACTGACTATATTCTTACGGGGGAAAGTATGGTCATTCAACACAACAGAAGAGTTCCAAGCATTCATAAATAAAAGACCAAACCTGAACAGAAAATTTTATGTCCAACCACAGAACTCAAGAGAATCATCTAAAGGTAATTAAAAAAGAGGGGGGAAAACAAACAAAACAACAACAAATTTTTTTTAAGAGATTCAATAATTTAAAATGATATGTATCCCTATAAGAAAAGAGGTCATTGGTAACTCTTAAAAACTGTTGCTATCACCTGAGCAGCTAGAAGAATTACACTCAGAGGGAACAGTGACAAACTGTACAGGATGAAAGGACAAGACATAAATAGGTATATAGATATATGCATGCATAAATACATATAAATGTATATATATATATGTATATATATATATGACTAGAGCTATAAAAAAGAGGTTATGACTAAAAAAATGGGAAAATAAACAAATGGAGGTAAATTTATATGTCACAAAGAAGCTCATGGTGGGAGGAGGGAGAAAATTGATACACTGGATGGGTAAAGAGGTTGGAGATAGGAAATACTCAACTCTTATGTACTTTGGAACTGACCCAAAGAGGGAAGAACAATCCAATCAATTGGGGAAGAGAATAGATTTGCGCCCTATAGGGGAGTAGAAGGGTAAAAAATGGACTGGGTGGGAGGGAAGCAGTACAAGGGAGGGAGAGGTTGGGGGGGGGGGGTTAAAAAGACTACAGGGGAAAATAAGGGAGGCAATAAGAAGGGAGGGGGATAGAAAGGGAAATAAAATAAGGGGGGGGGGAAATAGGGGGACTGACTATAGACAAACATTGGGGTAGAAGGAAATAGTGAAAGAAAAAAAGGCAGGACCAGGAGTAGAAATCAAAATGCTGGGAAATGCACAGCTAGTAATCATAACTCTGAATGTGAATGGAATGAACTCACCCATAAAATGCAAGCGAATAGCAGAGTGGATTAGAATCCAAAACCCTACCATATGCTGTCTTCAAGAAACACACATGAGGAAGGTACATACGCATAGGGAGAAAGTAAGAGGATGGAGCCAAATCTATTGAGCATCAAATGATAAAAAGAAGGCAGGAGTCGCAATCATGATATCCGACAAAGCGAAAGTAAAAATAAATCTAGTTAAAAGAGATAGGGAAGGTAATTACATCCTGATAAAAGGTAGTATAGACAATGAGGAAATATCTGTACTCAATATGTATGCACCAAATGGCAGGGCATCCAAATTTTTAAAGGAGAAACTAGAGGAGCTCAAGGATGAAATAGATAGAAAAAACTATACTAGTGGGAGATCTGAACCTTCCCCTATCTGAACTAAATAAATCAAATAAAAAAATAAATAAGAAAGAGGTGAGAGAAGCAAATGAAATCTTAGAAAAATTAGAGTTAGTAGACATGGAGAAAAATAAATAGGGATAGAAAGGAATACACCTTCTTTCAGTAGCACATGGTACATTCACAAAAATTGACCATGTATTAGGGCACAAAATCATTGCAAACAAGTGCAAAAGGACAGAAATAATAAATGCAACCTTCTCAGACCACAATGCAATAAAAATAATAATTAGTAAGGTTACATGGATAGAAAAATCAAAAATTAATTGGAAATTAAACAATATGATTCTCCAAAACCAACTAGTTAAAGAACAAATCATAGAAACAATTAATAACTTCATTGAAGAAAATGACAATGGTGAGACATCCTTTCCAAACCAATGGGATGCAGCCAAAGCAGTACTCAGGGGGAAATTTATATCCTTGAGTTCATATATAAACAAATTAAGAAGGGCAGAGGTCAATGAATTGGACATGCAAATTAAAAAACTAGAAAGTGAACAAATTAAAAACCCTCAGATGAAGACTAAATTAGAGATCCTAAAACTCAAAGGAGAAATGAATAAAATTGAAAGTCAAAGAACTATTGATTTAATAAATAAGACTAGAAGCTGGTACTTTGAAAAAACAAATAAAATTGACAAAGTACTAGTCAGTCTAATTAAAAAAAGGAAAGAAAAAAACCAAATTGACAGTATCCAAGATGAAAAGGGAGTCCTCACCTCTAATGAAGAGGAAATCAAGGCAATCATTAAAAACTACTATGCCCAATTATATGGCAAAAAATATGGCAATCTAAGTGATGTGGATGAATACTTACAAAAATATAAATTGCCTAGACTAAAAGAAGGAGAAATAAATTACCTTAACAACCTCATTTCAGAAAAAGAAATTGAACAAGCCATCAAAGAACTCCATAAGCAAAAATCCTCAGATCCAGACAGATTCACAAATGAATTCTATCAAACATTCAAAGAACAACTAACCTTAATACTATACAAACTATTTGACATAATAAGCCAAGAAGGGGTTCTACAAAATTCTTTTTATGACACAAACATGGTACTGATCCCAAAGCCAGGCAGGTTAAAAACAGAGAAAGAAAACTATAGGCCAATCTCCCTAATGAATATAGATGCAAAAATCTTAAATAGGATACTAGCAAAAAGACTCCAGCAAGTCAACACAAGGCTTATCCACTACAATCAGGTAAGATTCATACCAGGAATGCAAGGATGGTTCAATATTAGGAAAACCATCCACATAATTGACCATATAAACAAGCAAACCGACAAAAATCACATGATTATCTCAATAGATGCAGAAAAAGCCTTTGACAAAATATAACACCCATTCCAATTGAAAACACTAGAAAGTATAGGAATAGAAGAGCCTTTCCTAAAAATAATAAACAGTATATACCTAAAACCATCAGCAAACATCATCTGCAATGGGGAAAAACTCAAAACCTTCCCAATAAGATCAGGAGTCAAACAAGGCTGCCCATTATCACCTTTATTATTTAATATTGTACTAGAAACACTAGCAGTAGCAATTAGAGAAGAAAAAGAAATTGAAAGTATTAAAATTGGCAATGAGGAGACCAAGCTGTCACTCTTTGTGGATGATGTGATGATTTACTTAAAGAATCCTAGAGAATCAACCAAAAAGTTACTCGAAATAATCAACAACTTTAGCAAAGTTGCAGGATACAAAATAAACCCACATAAGTCATCATCATTTCTATATATCTCCAACCCAGTTCAGCAGCAAGAATTAGAAAGAGAAATTCCATTTAAAGTCACCCAAGACAATATAAAATACTTGGGAATCTATCTACTGAGACAAACACAGGAACTATATGAACAGAACTACAAAACACTCTCCACACAATTAAAACTAGATCTAAACAATTGGAAAAACATTGATTGCTCATGGGTGGGACGAGCTAACATAATAAAAATGACCATCCTACCCAAACTTATCTATCTATTTAGTGCCATACCCATTGAACTACCAAAAAACTATTTTACTGAATTAGAGAAAACCATAACAAAGTTCATTTGGAAGAATAAAGGATCAAGGATATCAAGGGAAATAATGAAAAAAAATCAAAGGAAGGTGGCCTTGCAGTCCCAGATCTCAAACTATATTAAAAAGCAGGGGTCATCAAAACAATTTGGTACTGGCTAAGAGACAGAAAGGAGGATCGGTGGAATAGACTTGGGGTAAATGAGCCCAGTAAGACAGTCTTTGACAAACCCAAAGACCCCAGCTTTTGGGACAAAAATCCAGTATTTGATAAAAACTGCTGGGAAAATTGGAAGACAGTGTGGGAGAGATTAGGTTTGGATCAACACCTCACACCCTACACCAAGATAAACTCAGAATGGGTGAATGACTTCAATATAAAGATGAAACTATAAGTACATTAGGTGAACACAGAATAGTATACATGTCAGACCTTTGGGAGGGGAAAGGCTTTAAAACCATGCAAGACTTAGAAAGAGTCACAAAATGCAAAATAAATAATTTTGACTACATCAAATTAAAAAGGTTTTGTACAAACAAAACCAATGTAACTAAAATTAGGAGGAAAGCAACAAATTGGAAAACAATCTTCATAACAAAAACCTCTGACAAATGTCTAATTGCTCAAATCTATAAAGAGCTAAACCAGTTGTACAAAAAATCAAGCCATTCTCCAATTGATAAATGGGCAAGGGACATGAACAGGCAGTTCTCAGCCAAAGAAATCAAAACCATTAATAAGCACATGAAAAAGTGTTCTAGATCTCTTATAATCAGAGAGATGCAAATCAAAACAACTCTGAGGTATCACCTCACACCTAGCAGATTGTTCAACATGACAGCAAAGGAAAGTAATGAATGCTGGAGGGGATATGCAAAGTTGGGGCATTAATGTAATCCTGGTGGAGTTGTGAATTGATCCAAACATTATGGAGGGCAATTTGGAACTATGCCCAAAGGGCGATAAAAGTCTGTCTGCCCTTTGATCCAGCCATAGCACTGCTGCATTTGTACCCCAAAGAGATAATAAGGAAAAGATTTGTAGAAGAATATTTATAGCTGCACTCTTTGTGGTGGCCAAAAACTGGAAAATGAGGGAATGCCCTTCAATTGGGAAATGGCTGAACAAATTGTGGTATATGTTGGTGATGGAATACTATTGTGCTCAAAGAAATAATAAAGTGGAGGAATTCCATGGAGACTGGAACAACCTCCTGGAAGTGATGCAGAGTGAGAGAAGCAGAACCAGGAGAACATTGTACACAGAGACTGACACATTGTGGTACAAGAGAACATAATGGACTTCTCCAGTAATGGCTTTACAATGTCCCTGAACAACCTGCAGTGATCTACGAGAAAAAAAAAAAAAACCTATCCTCAAGCAAAGGACAAACTGAGGGAGTAAAAACACCGAGGAAAAGCAACTGCTTGACTACAGAGGTTGAGGGGACATGACCAAGGAGAGACGTTAAATGAACGCCCTAATGCAAATACCAACAACAAGAAAATGGGTTCAGAGCAAGGACACATGTGATACCCAGACGAATCGCCCCTCGGCTAGGGAAGGGGTAGGGTGTGGGGGGAAGAAAATGATCTGTTTCCAAAGAACAATGTATGAAAATGACCAAATGACTTCTGGTCAAGATGGCGGCTTAGAGAAAGCTAACGTCCAGATCTCCTGAAACTCTTCCTTACCGATCTCAAACCGAACGCTCCTAGTGCACCGAAATTCAAAATGATCAACAGCATAGACCCCGGGAGTCCTCCTCCTGGACCTGGACCTGGATCAAAAGGTACAGCCCCCCCCAAAAGCCAGAACCGGAGACCACTTGGACCTAAGGGGTGGGCAGAAGGAAGCTCCTAGCACCCATCCCCCCCAACCCAGAGCGCCAAGTCCGAGTCCGAGGCAGCAGAGGCAACCTCAGAGCCCCACAGCCTGCTATTCTGAAGGCCACATCCTGAAAACAACCTAACCCAGTCGAGGGGGCACCCAGACAGCAGGGAAACAGAGAGGCATGGGGGAGCGTGTAACCCCCTGGGAGGAGCCCTCAGAGCTCCGGGAAGCCGCGGCCCCTCCCCCTCAGAGATCAGGGTCGTCTGGAACAACAGCAACCCTCAGGGCTGGCAAAAGGGCTTCAGGAGCCGGCTATTCTGAAGGCCACATCCTGAAAACAACCTGACCCAGTCAAGGGGGCACCCAGACAGCAGGGAAACAGAGAGGGACAGGGGAGCTCTTAACCCCCTGGGAGGAGCCTTCAGAGCTCCAGGAAGCTGCAGCCCCTCCCCCTCAGAGAGCAGGGTCTTCTGAAACAACAGCAACCCTCAGGGCTGGCAAAAGGGCTTCAGGAGCCGGCTATTCTGAAGGCCACATCCTGAAAACAACCTGACCCAGTCGAGGGGGTACCCAGACAGCAGGGAAACAGAGAGAGAGGGGGGAGCTTGTAACCCCCTGGCTGGATCCTTCCATCGAAGTCTCACAAAAAAAGGCCCTGCCTCAAGGCATACTAAATTCAACCCAGGAAAAGCTAATCTCATTAGGAGCCCTCTGAGCTCCTGGAAGCCGAGGCCCCTCCCCCCACAGAGTGCAGGAGCTGGCCCGCTAGGGCACAGGAACAAGGGCCAAGATAGGCTTAGAGCGTGGAAGTAAGGCAACAGAGAAGCATCAGGAGGGTGCCAAGGAGAGGAGGGCAGTAACAGGGACACACCAACAATTCCTGGCTTCCCAGGAAAACAGAAAAACAACTGCATAGAATGGACAATCTGCCTAGGGCTAAAACCTCTGAACTCCAGACAGAGATAAGAAAAGCTAGTCCCCCCCACTCAGATAAAGATGGCAAACTCCACAGAAGCACAAAAGTCCCAAAATTCAAAAAGAAACAAGAATAAGGGGACGACTTTGGACACATTTTATGGAGCAAAAATACAAAACACAGAGGAGATAGAAGAGGAAACACAAGCAAATGCTTCGAAACCTTCCAAAGGAAATGGAAACTCTCCACAAACCCATGAAGAATTTGAATCTTAAATGATCAAAAAGACGGAAGCCTTCTGGGAGGAAAATTGGGAAATAATGCAAAAGAAATTCACGCATCTACAAAACCAGTTTGACCAAACTGTAAAAGAAAACCAGGCTTTAAAGCAAGAACTAATAAAGCAAAGCCAAAAGAGCAAGAAATTGGAAGAGAACATAAAATATCTCACTGACAAAGTGACAGGTTTGGAAAATAGAGGGAGAAGAGATAATTTAAGAAGCATTGGTCTTCCAGAAAAGCCAGAAATAAACAGCAAACTCGACATCGTAATACAAGAGATAATCAAAGAAAATTGCCCAGAGATTCTAGAACAAGGGGGCAATACAGCCACTGACAAAGCTCACAGAACACCTTCTACACTAAACCCCCAAAAGACAACTCCCAGGAATGTAATTGCCAAATTCCAAAACTCTCAAACAAAAGAAAAAATCCTACAAGAAGCCAGAAAAAGACAATTTAGATATAAAGGAATGCCAATCAGGGTCACATAAGACCTTGCAAGTTCTACTCTAAATGATCGTAAGGCATGGAACATGATCTTCAGAAAGGCAAGAGAGCTGGGTCTTCAACCAAGAATCAGCTATCCAGCAAAACTGACTATATACTTCCAAGGGAAAGTATGGGCATTCAACAAAATAGAAGATTTCCAACTTTTTGCAATGAAAAGACCAGAGCTCTGTGGAAAGTTCGATATTGAAAATCAAAGAGCATGGAATACCTGAAAAGGTAAATATGAAGGAAAGGGAAAAGGAGAAAAATGTTATCTTCTTTTACTCAAACTCTCTTCTATAAGGACTACATTTATATCAATCTATGTACACGAACATGTGGGGAAAATGTAATGTGTAAATAGGGGGTAAAGAAAGACCAAATAGAATAATCGTTCTCACACAAAGATTCAAATGGGAAGGGGAGGGGAAGAAAACTCCTATAAGAAGGAGAGGAAGAGAGTTTTTACTTAAACCTTACTCTCAGGGAAATCAACTCTGAAACGGAAAAACATCCAGATCCATTGGGATCTTGAATTCTATCTTACACAACAAGGGTAGGGAGAGGGGAAAATTAGGGGGGGGGATGGAGAGAGGGAAAACAAAAGGGAGGGAAAGAGAGGGGGGAAGGGGAGGGAACAAAAAGGGAGGGACTAAAAAGGGAAACATATCAAGGGAGGGGACAAGGGGGACCAATTTAAAGTAAATCACTGGACTAAAAGGTAGAGCCGAAGAAGAAAAGGTTAGAACCAGGGAAGGATATCAAAATGCCAGGGAGTCCACAAATGACAGTCATAACTTTGAACGTGAATGGGATGAACTCACCCATAAAACATAGACGAATAGCAGAATGGATTAGAATCCAAAACCCTACCATATGTTGTCTTCAAGAAACACACATGAACCGGGCTGACACCCACAAGGTCAGAATTAAAGGATGGAGTAAGACCTTCTGGGCCTCAACTGATAGAAAGAAGGCAGGAGTGGTAATCATGATATCTGATAAAGCCAAAGCAAAAATAGACCTGATCAAAAGGGACAGGGAAGGTAATTATATTTTGTTAAAAGGGACTTTAGATAATGAGGAAATATCACTAATCAACACGTATGCACCAAATAATATAGCACCCAAATTTCTAATGGAGAAACTAGGAGAATTGAAGGAAGAAATAGACAATAAAACCATATTAGTGGGAGACTTAAACCAACCATTATCAAATTTAGATAAATCAAACCAAAAAATAAATAAGAAAGAGATGAAAGAAGTGAATGAAATCTTAGAAAAATTAGAATTAATAGACATATGGAGAAAAATAAATAGGGATAAAAAGGAATACACCTTCTTCTCAGCACCACATGGCACATTCACAAAAATTGACCATACATTAGGTCACAGAAACATAGCACACAAATGCAGAAAAGCAGAAATAATAAATGCAGCCTTCTCAGATCACAAGGCAATAAAAATAATGATCAGTAAAGGTACATGGAAAACCAAATCAAAAACTAATTGGAAATTAAACAATATGATACTCCAAAATCGTTTAGTTAGAGAAGAAATCATAGAACCAATTAATAATTTTATCGAGGAAAATGACAATGGCAAGACATCCTTTCAAACCTTTTGGGATGCAGCCAAAGCGATAATCAGAGGTAAATTCATATCCCTGAGTGCATATATCAGCAAACTAGGGAGAGCAGAGATCAATCAATTGGAAATGCAAATAAAAAAACTCGAAAGTGATCAAATTAAAAAACCCCAGCAGAAAACCAAACTAGAAATCCTAAAAATTAAGGGAGAAATTAATAAAATAGAAAGTGATAGAACTATTGATTTAATAAATAAGACAAGAAGCTGGTACTTTGAGAAAACAAACAAAATAGACAAAGTACTGGTCAATCTAAGTGAAAAAAAGAAGGAAGAAAAGCAAATTAACAGCATCAAGGATGAAAAGGGGGACAGCACCTCCGATGAAGAGGAAATTAAGACAATCATTAGAAATTACTTTGCCCAATTATATGGCAATAAACACACCAATTTAGGTTATATGGATGAATATATACAAAAATACGAACTGCCTAGACTAACAGAAGAGGAAATAGAATTTTTAAATAATCCCATATCAGAAAATGAAATCCAACAAGCCATCAAAGAACTTCCTAAGAAAAAATCCCTAGGGCCTGATGGATTCACCAGTGAATTCTATCAAACATTCAGAGAACAGTTAATCCCAATACTATACAAACTATTTGACATAATAAGCAAAGAGGGAGTTCTACCAAACTCCTTTTATGACACAAACATGGTACTGATTCCAAAACCAGGCAGGTCAAAAACAGAGAAAGAAAACTATAGACCAATCTCCCTAATGAATATAGATGCAAAAATCTTAAATAGGATACTAGCAAAAAGACTCCAGCAAGTGATCAGAAGGGTCATCCACCATGATCAAGTAGGATTTATACCAGGGATGCAGGGCTGGTTCAATATTAGGAAAACCATCCACATAATTGACCACATTCAACAAACAAACCAACAAGAATCACATGATTATCTCAATAGATGCAGAAAAAGCCTTTGATAAAATACAACACCCATTCCTATTAAAAACACTAGAAAGCATAGGAATAGAAGGGTCGTTCCTAAAAATAATAAACAGTATATATCTAAAACCATCAGCTAATATCATCTGCAATGGGGATAAACTAGATGCATTCCCAATAAGATCAGGAGTGAAACAAGGATGTCTATTATCACCTCTGCTATTTGACATTGTACTAGAAACACTAGCAGTAGCAATTAGAGAAGAAAAAGAAATTGAAGGCATCAAAATAGGCAAGGAGGAGACCAAGTTATCACTCTTTGCAGATGACATGATGGTCTACTTAAAGAATCCTAGATATTCAACCAAAAAGCTAATTGAAATAATCAACAACTTTAGCAAAGTTGCAGGATACAAAATAAACCCACATAAATCATCAGCTTTTCTATATATCTCCAACACAGCTCAGCAGCAAAAACTAGAAAGAGAAATCCCATTCAAAATCACCTTAGACAAAATAAAATACCTAGGAATCTACCTCCCAAGACAAACACAGGAACTATATGAACACAACTACAAAACACTCTCCACACAACTAAAACTAGACTTGAACAATTGGAAAAACCTTAACTGCTCATGGATAGGATGAGCCAATATAATAAAAATGACCATCCTACCCAAATTTATTTATCTATTTAGTGCCATACCCATTGAACTCCCAAAATATTTCTTTACTGATTTAGAAAAAACCATAACAAAATTCATTTGGAATAACAAAAGATCAAGGATATCCAGGGAAATAATGAAAAAAAAAAACACATATGATGGGGGCCTTGCAGTCCCAGACCTTAAACTATATTACAAAGCAGCAGTCATCAAAACAATTTGGTACTGGCTAAGAAACAGAAAGGAAGATCAGTGGAATAGTGGAATAGACTGGGGGAAAAAGACAGTATATGATAAACCCAAAGATCCCAGCTTTTGGGACAAAAATCCACTATTCGATAAAAACTGCTGGGAAAATTGGAAGACAGTACGGGAGAGATTAGGAATAGATCAACACCTCACACCCTACACCAAGATAAATTCAAAATGGGTGAATGACTTAAACATAAAGAAGGAAACCATAAGTAAATTGGGTAAACACAGAATAGTATACATGTCAGACCTTTGGGAGGGGAAAGGCTTTAAAACCAAGCAAGACATAGAAAGAATCACAAAATGTAAAATAAATAATTTTGACTACATCAAATTAAAAAGCTTTTGTACAAACAAAACCAATGTAACTAAAATCAGAAGAGAAACAACAAATTGGGAAAAAATCTTCATAGAAACCTCTGACAAAGGTTTAATTACTCAAATTTATAAAGAGCTAAATCAATTGTGTACAAAAAAATCAAGCCATTCTCCAATTGATAAATGGGCAAGGGACATGGATAGGCAGTTCTCAGATAAAGAAATCAAAACTATTAACAAGCACATGAAGAAGTGTTCTAAATCTCTTATAATCAGAGAGATGCAAATAAAAACAACTCTGAGGTATCACCTCACACCTAGCAGATTGGCTAACATGATAGCAAAGGAAAGTAATGAATGCTGGAGGGGATGTGGCAAAGTAGGGACATTAATTCATTGCTGGTGGAGTTGTGAACTGATCCAACCATTCTGGAGGGCAATTTGGAACTATGCCCAAAGGGCGCTAAAAGACTGTCTGCCTTTTGATCCAGCCATAGCACTGCTGGGTCTGTACCCCAAAGAGATAATAAGGAAAAAGACTTGTACAAAAATATTCATAGCTGCGCTCTTTGTGGTGGCCAAAACCTGGAAAATGAGGGGATGCCCATCAATTGGGGAATGGCTGAGCAAATTGTGGTATATGTTGGTGATGGAATACTATTGTGCTAAAAGGAATAATAAAGTGGAGGAGTTCCATGGAGACTGGAACAACCTCCAGGAAGTGATGCAGAGCGAGAGGAGCAGAACCAGGAGAACATTGTACACAGAGACTAATACACTGTGGTATAATCGAATGTAATGGACTTCTCCATTGGTGGTGGTGTAATGTCCCTGAACAATCTGCAGGGATCTAGGAGAAAAAACACTATTCATAAGCAAAGGATAAACTATGGGAGTGGAAACACCGAGGAAAAGCAACTGCCTGACTACAGCGGTTGAGGGGACGTGACAGAGGAGAGACTCTAAACGAAACTCTAATGCAAATATTGACAACATGGCAATGGGTTCAAATCAAGAACACATGTGACACCCAGTAGAACCACGTGTCGGCTATGGGGGTTTGGGGGGAGGAAAAGAAAATGATCTTTGTCTTTAATGAATAATGCTTGGAAATGATCAAATAAAATATTATTTAAAAAAAAGGAAAGAAAATGACCAAATAAAGTAGTGTTTAAAAAAAAAAAGATCTTAAGTCACCCTTGAGACTTAATTAGATCTGAAGACTAAAGACTCAGATTTGAAAATTTTTATTTAATTAACTGATTTAGAATTTTTTTTCATGGTTACATGATTCATGTTCCTTTCCTCCCCTCCTCCCCCCAATCACCCACCTCCCCAGCCCCCAGCCAATGAGCAGTTCCACTGAGTTTTACATGTGTCATTGATTAAGACCCAAGGATTAAAGACTCTGGCTGGTAACAGCAATCCATTATCATCTGAGTATAAAATATCTATGAGAAACTCTAGGTCTTCTCTAATGCTTGGCTCACAGACCACCAGGGACAACTAAGAGGCAGGGTAATTTCACTTAGTTAGATCAAATTGGACTATCTTTTTTTTTTTTAACCCTTATCTTCCATATTGGAGTCAATACTGTATATTTGCTCCAAGGCAGAAGAGTGGTAAGGGCTAGGCAATGGGGGTTAAGTGACTTGCCTAGGGTCACACAGCTAGGAAGTGGCTGAGTCCAGATTTGAACCTAGGACCTCCTGTCTCTCTCTAGGCCTGGCTCTCGATCCACTGAGCTACCTAGCTGCCCCCTAAATTGGACTCTCTTTGATGTATACTTTGTTGAACATACTTCTCTAGACTTAGATAAATAAACCTTTTTTGGTAACTATTGAGTAGTCTATGTGTCTCATTTCATTCCAATAATAAACATAAACTACCAGCGGGCTACTCTGAGCTAGACTCGGTCCAGAACAAGAAGTATTAGCAAAAGAAATTAAAAAGAAGATTGTCAGAATCAATAGTATGCTATCAGAGAAGAATCTTAAACTGAATTGACCCAAAATGGTTTTCTCAAGCTCCAGAAACTTAATATCAAAGAACAAAACTTCTAAAGAGCCAGAAAGCAGATAGCATATCAAGATCTGAATCATGCTTGGTGTAGTAGAAAGAACAGTGGAGTCAGAAGACATGGGCTCAAATCCCATCTCTGCTCATATATTATCTTGTAATGCTGGTCAAGCCACTTAGCTTTTATGGGCCCTAGCTCCTTCATCTATAAAATGGAGTCAGATGATATGATCTTTAAGTTAACTTCTAGCTCTAGATCTATTATATAAGCCTCTCTAGCATGAAAAATGTAGGTGATGCATCAGTGTTTACATGCTAGAAGGAAAAAAAAACTGTTACCTTAGAAGTCCTACTTTTTAAAAAGATAATTTAAGGAACAAAGAAAATAGCTATGAGGCAATTTCAAAAAAAGTATTAGACCGAAGAATCCAAGATGAAGGAAAGAGAGAGAAAGGGAATAGTTTTAATTTTAATATTTCTTTCAAACAGGGGACCACAGATGGAGGGGATTCAAACAAAAACGTAGAAGGAAAGGACAAGGTAGGAGTACTGAGCTATCCTTTTTATCTGGGCAAGAAAAAAACAAAAAATAGAATCAAGAGAGATTGAGCAAGCTAGAAATCAGTTCACAAAGGAAAAAATTCCTGGTCCAAATGGGTTTATAAGTTAATCCTATCAAATATTTAAATTGGCTTTTATATATAAGTTGTTCTTTAAAATAAGGTATTTGTCTTCATTGAGACAAATATTTGGTCTTATACCTAAACCAGGGAGGACTGAGCAGAAAAGGAAAAGCATGGATCAATACCAATAATGAATACAGATATAAAAATTCTCAATAAAACCTCAACTAAAGTAATATGTCTAAAAATCATTCACTGTGACCCAGTTGGATTTATAAAAGGATTGCAAATAAGATTAAAATTATGAAGAGAATTACTATCTTAATTAATTATATTAGTAGCAAAAGACAAAAATCCCATGACTATGTGAATAAGTATAGTAGTAGCCTGACAAAAATGAAACTCTTATTTGTGCTAATAGTGCTAAATAAAAAATGAAAATGCATAGAAATGAAAGCCTCTTTCTTAATGCAATCAAAAGCATTGTTATAAATCTAAGTCCTAAATTTATAATTAAGAAGTCTAGGAAACTTTCTATAAAAGGAATGGTGAAATAAGGATGTTTACTCTCATCTCTGCCACTATTTGACAAAGTAGGAATGAAAGCCATAGAAATCATAAGAAAAAGAGTGTGATAATAGGCAAAGAAGAAGTAAAAAAATTTTATTTCTATTTTCTGTTCATAAAGTTTACTTATAAAACTCTAGAGGACAAAGAATGAGTGAAAGATAATCATTACACTTAGTGAATATCAGCATACATGATAAATCCACAAAAGGCTCCTGCATTTCTGTACACTATTGACACAATCAGGAAGAAAAGATGAAAATAACAATTATATAACAAACAAAATGTTCTAGGTACTGTTTCCGTTCTTATTTTTATATCTCCAAGACCTAGCATAGTGCCTTACATATAGTAGGTATGTAATGCTTGTCGAATTGACCTAAGTTCAAGTCCCACTTCTACCCTTAAACACAAGCTTACTATATGACCTTGTGACCATGGCCAGGTTATTTAACAGTTTTCTACTTCACCTTCCTCATCTGTAAATGTAGCTAATGTGCTCATTGTCTCTAGTTGTGAGACTCAGATAAGAAGTTGCATGTATAATGTTACAAAATCACTAACTTTTGCTGTTATTCCTCCATTAGACTCCTCCTCTGATGACCTCTCAGCATGGTGTAGAGGATACCCTAGGTTCTCAAAGCCTCTGCCAGGAGACTCCAAGCTCTGGCCAGTTCTACCAAATTCAAAAGGCTTCAATTATGAATCTTGTGAGAGACTATAGGTCTATTTTCTCAGGATCAACTTTACCCTGATAAAAGGCTCATCACCAAACTGGCCACAGGGTGATGATTTTGTTTCTTTATCCATAGCAACTCTGAAACCATCTTGTAAATCACAGAGGTTTGTGATTTGTGTCAGTAGAAGGGAGGAGCTATACTATTGACAACAGATATTTTGGAAGCATTTAAGAATTACTTATCATCATTATCATCATCATTAAAAGTACAGGTCTTCTGAGCTGCCCACAACTCGAATCAACCCATTTAGAATTCCAGGATATTGAGGGAAATCCCAGTGTCCCTGGCTCTACCCTAGGCATGCTAGACAAGAAAACAAAGGTTCCCTTCTTTCATGCCTGATAGTTCCTGAGAAAAGGTGTCTCCAAGATTGACACCTTGAATAACAGGCTTCTGAGAAATCTGTTATAATTAATGTGGCTTGATTTTGTATGTATTGGGATTTCACAAGTAAGGTATTATTAATCTTTTACTTTCGTGGGTAATAAAATTGTAGAGGGAATTACACTACTTTTTATAGGAGAATAGTATGGAAAAGAGAAATATAGGCAGGGTCAGGTGAAGGTATTTTTTTCCTTAATTAACAAGCAATTAAAGTTCTGTCATGGCCCAGGCCTGTGTGTATAAATGCAAATAATAAGATATTCTCTAATCTCAAGAAGTTTATATTCTAATCTGGAGCTGAAGCAATTGGATTAAGGTTTGGGGTTGGATGGATGCAGAGCACCTCCCAGTGAAGGTATTTTAAGAATAGGGGAGACTAGAACATGTTTATAAATGATGAGGAAGAAGATTATAGAGACTGAAGAGATAGGGGAAGGAGAGAAGGTTAAGGATCAATGAGAAGTGAGGAAATGGATTAGTCTTAACAAGAAAATCTACTTCTTTCACTGAGACAGTAACACAGGAAGGTAACATGGAAATTCATATAGAGTTTTTGAGATATGACATAGGGAAGAAGGGAGAGTTCATGATGGATAGTTTCAGTCTCAGTAAATTAGAGGACCATCAAGCAAAAGACTAGTAATGATAGAATGGGAGGCTGAAGAGAGATTAGAACATCTGGAAGAGCTGCTGTGAAGAGTGTGATAAAAAGTCCATCAAAGATTAACAAATGGATTTCTTTGTAACAATGAGGACACATTTAGGTTAGGTTACATAAATTTGGAGTAGAACCAGCTCATATAATTTCACAATCTCCTCCAGTGGTGTTCAGCATGTTGGGAAAAGCAATGGAAAAGGTATATGACAAACGAGTTGATGATTAGTAGAACATTGATATCAGAAGGACAAGTGGACTAAGTAAAATTTAAGGAGGAAGACCATATCTTATTAAGCTGAATCACTATAAGGTCTAGACTTTGGAAAAAGACAGCTAAGACTGGAGAGGGAGTGATAGGATAAGAAGAACAGGACTAAAAGTCCTGATGAAGATGAAAAGTAGATTTCATCTTCTTTCCTCCCTTTGAAGTGATAGAAAAGGAGAGGTAGAAAGACAGCAGATTATATATGATCAGAGAGTGAAAATTAAAGTTAAATCTTGATAGTATAACAGTTGATGGGGGGAGAGATAAGATCTAATATATGACTACTAATGGGCAGCTGAAATAAAGTGAAGACTGAAGTCACAGAAGTTGAATTCAGGGTAGGGCCAAGATGGCAAAATGGAAGGAAGTAATGCAACTGAGCTCTTGTCCATGGCTCCTCCAAACAGATCTATAAAAATGCACCAAACCAAATCCTGATGAAGCAGTTCAGAAAAAGTTACAGTGAGTACTTAATCTGAACCAGGTCAGCATAGAGAAAATAGAGAAGTGTACAGATACTGAGGACAAGAGCACACAGCATGAGTACTCCAGCACCCAAAGAGAAGCTGTGCACAAGAAGGTCTGAGACCCCTACTGGGGTGTTATAATGGAGAGAGGTGCCAAATGGAGTAAATGAGTGAGCATTCATAAACTGGGGAATGGGAAAACAAGTTATGATACATAAATATGATGAAAAGTTCTGTTCTAAGCTTTTATCAGTGTAATCACCAACCAGAATTCTAGAGGATTAGTGATGAAATGTGCTGCCCACCTCTTGATAGGAAAGTGAAGGACTCCAATGTAGAATGAGACAAAAATTATTTTTTGGACATGGCCAAGGTAGAAATTTGTTTTGATTGACTAAACATGTTTGTAATGGCTTTCACTCTTCCCAAAGCATGAGGAGCTTAGGTGTGGGAGGGTCAGAAAGATCTGGTTAATTAAAAGAAATAAAATGTTTAATTTTTTAAAAGTTGAAGACACTGATGAAGGAGGAGGCCAGGATGTTTGAAGGAAAATCAAGACGAATGTTGAAGTAACCAAGGATGAATTCAGGGCTTGGTATAAAGAAGACTATCAGTTGGATATAAAACTGATTGAAGAAAGAAGAGTGACGAAGATGAAATGGGGCTCTTATAAGCCTTCAAGATGCTTATTCCATTGCTTATTCTCTCAGATTAATCTCAAATTCTAGTGTAAGGCCTTATCTCCACCTCAGGGTTCTAGGGGTATACTTGAGGAAGTGGGACTAAATGTCTAATACCATTGCCTCTAAGTCCCACCACTATAGTTCACCCCAAGATTATCAATTAAGACTCACTTCAGTCAGTCTTAAGCAAGTTTTAGAAAGGGATATTTATTAAGGTGATATAGTAAGAGCAGTTGGTACAAAATACTTCCCTCACCCCACTCTCCCTACCAAAAAAAGTTTAGGATACCCTCTTTCAAAAATACATACAAAGTCTAGGAAAAAGTGAGCTCAAGCATAAAGAACATTGGTGACAAAGAGTTAACTCACATCTCCTAACTCCTGGACGAACTATTCTCCCATTTATGAGGTTCTTGAGAAGCCCTTGGTTGTAGCTATTATTTACTAAAGTCATGCAGCTCTTCAGGGAGTCAGCCTATCTTTGGCTCCCAATGCAGATACTGCTATTAGCTGATCCAGGGATGCTGCTAGGATGTTAAGGAGAAGGCAGGATGGCCCACATCTTCTAGATTCTTCAAAACTTACTGGATACTTCTCTGGGCAAAGAAAAGGGGGCAAGGAGGGGAAAAACAGACCTAGTCTAAAAACAAAACTGAAGATCCTCCTTCATCTTTCCTTCCTCCTCCCAACTGTTCCTCCTCAGGAGTTTATTGGAACACTTGCTCCAATCTTTTGAATGACTCCAGTTCTGAATTAGTTTGATAATTTATAGGTGACTCCTGGGGCATGATCAAACTCCTTTGGCCTATAGGAACATAATTCCTGTGCAACATCACTCTGGTTTCAAGGACTTTTTACACTTAATCTAAGGCCTATAACTGAGATTGATCAGATAGTTTATTACTTAAAGTGGGCAGGGCTAACTTGGCTGAGTAAATCACTTAACCCACCTCACTTTGGGGGGGTAGCCAGGTGACATGTTAGATAGAATGCTGATCTGCAGTTAGGAAGACTCCTCTTCCTAAAACCAAATCTGATCTCAGACACTTACTAGCTATGTGACCCTGGACAGCACTTTACCCTGTTTGCCTCAGTTTCCTCATCTATAAAAATGAGCTAGAGAAGGAAATGGCAAACCACTCCAGGAATTTTGTCAAGAAAAGCTCACATGGTGTCAGGAAGAGTCAGATATGCCTGAGATGATTGACCAAACGACTGACCAAACTTACATTAACAAGGATACAAAATAAGGTGATAGAATTAAATAATATGAATTTCAAAGTAGTACAGATTATTTAGCAAAGGTGGCAATAGGGGAATATGGACACAGGAGTATGCTGCTTTTTACTTCTCCTGTCTAGGTGCTATAGTGTGCAAAATGAAGAATCTGCAATGGAGAGAGGCCTCTTTTGTCCAACAATCCCTGCTAGATGGATTTTTCCAGTTACACCAAAGACCATGTATTAATGAATATAAGGGTAATGACCTGCATTGATGGAGTGGGAGCATTCACAACAGTTGTTCAGTAGTTTTTCAATCATGGCTCTCTTCACAACTCCATGTGGGGTTTTCTTGGCAAAGATAATGGTTTGTTATTTCCTTCTCCAGCCCATTTTACAGATGGGGAAACTGAGGCAAACAGGATTAAGTGATTTGCCAGGTTTGGACTAAAGAAGAGTTTTCCTGACTCAAGACCTACTACTCTATCCCCTATGTGATCTAGCTGCCCCAAGTAGGGAAGCAGAAATAATCTTGCATTTTTTTGTTGTTCAAGTGTGTCCAACCCTTTGTGACCCAATTTGGGGTTTTTTTTGGTAAAGATACTGGAATAGTTGGCAATTTTCTTCATCACAATATTTTACAGAGGAGAAAGTGAGTTAAAGTGAGTTGTCTAGGGTTACCATGTTAGTGTCTGAGGTATGATTTGAATTGGAGGTTCTTCCTGACTCCAGGACTCAAGCTCTGTGCCACTGTGCCAACCAGCTGTCCTACAAGAGATAAATTCACAAATCACTGATATATTCTCTCTTTGATCCTTTTTGGTCCTCTTTGATATTTCAACTATAGTTTTGAAATGCCATTTATGATGTTATTATTTTTATAAACTTTGTTTTGGAGCAATTCTTATTCTCTAGCAGGTTAGCTTCCAAAATATTTATTAAAATATTTTTAGCTGCAAAAACATTTTATGTTTGCTATTATTTATTAATGCCACATTTAAAAATATTACACATTAAATTTATTCCAGTACACATTAGTAAATAAATTATGCTTGTAATTCCTAATGCATTTTTAATTATAAATTTATCCATGTCTACCTTTATTTATGATAGTAATGTCTTGCTGTTGCAACATACTGTATATTAATGGATACACTGTTAATTATGCATTCTTGGAAGTTGTATTTGGCAAAATGTACTACGAGCCTGTTTTTTACATTCTAAATACTGTTAACATCAATTAATTTAAGAGTTGGCACCTAAAGTACTAGCTAACCTTTAAAGGAAGAGAAATATGAAACTTCTTTTAGAAGTTGGCTTTCATGTTGAAATTTTGGGGATTAAACACTGCACAAAGCCAGTAGATTTACTATGTCACAATAATAATAACTTACATTTATGGAGCACTTTTAAGGCTTAAAAAGCATTTCCCCTCACAACTGTGCCATGTAATAATTAGTGCCTAAACAGCCTCAACCTTAGTTCAAGCCCTCATTTCCCCCTGTCTGAACTATTGCAATACCCGCACCGACATTAGTCTCCCACCAGTCTCTTGCCTCTCCAGTCTATCTTTTACATAGATGCCAAACTGTTATCTTAAAAGATAGATCTGACAAGGTTACCACGCTATTTAAAAACTTTCAATGGCACCTTACTGCCTCAAGAATAAAATGCAAAATCCTCAACCTAGCCCTCTATAGCCTTCTACAAACTGGTTCCAATTTACCTTATCAGTTTTATTTCATATAACTGCCCATCACACACTCTTTATTCTAGTAAAACTGCCCTCCTACCTGTTTTTTGCATACACCATGCAATCCCATTTCAGTGTCTTATGCAAGTTTCCTTTGTCTGGAATGCACTCCTTTCTCACCACTAATTTGAAGAATCCCTGGCTTCCTTCAAAGCTTAGATGCTACCTTCTTCGAGAGGTATTTCCTGATCCCCCTTGATAGTTTTAGTATGGGGGAAATGAGTTTTTTTCATTGGATGTTTATCCAATAGCACCCAATTAGATTTTTCTGATGACAGATATGCCTAGTAAGGGCAAGAATTTGACCTAGACCTTAATGCCTTAGCTTATCTTTTATTCCGGCTTAAATTTACTTTCACCTAGGTCAAAGAGGTTTTAGAAGTTGGCTAGGAGTATCTAATCCTAAATTAGACACATATGTGTAACCAAAGGTTTTGCTCTTCACTCCCCAACCCCAACCACTATACAGACTCTCCCTCAGCCAACACCCTCCCCCCCTCCAACATAAGGATCAAAAAGGAAAGGCCTAATCTTAGCCTGGGGACTCTGCCAGCTTTTGGTAGTAGCTGGATATGTTGGTTATAACTAAAGACCAATCTATATGACCTTATCATATCATTTTAAGTTAGCCATTGGAGCTGAAAAGGCTTTCTTGATTGGCCCTCGGGAGGAAAGCAACAAATCATGTAGCAATGCCAAGGAGAGCAATATGCCTAGCAGGCATCAGAGTACCCCTTGGCTAAAACCTGCAAAGACTAGCAGAGTGATGAACTCCAAAAAGGATGTCAGTAATATCACTAGAAGTTATGAGAGATTCTCCAGTTATACAAGTGTTTTCTAGTGTTTCTTCCATTTGGACCCCCAAGAGGGATCTCCCCATTAATGGTATATAGATTTGTGGGAGAGTGTGGCTATGTTTATAAGAGAAGCTTTATTGTTCTAGGCTATTTTGTGATGTAACCCAGGACTCTGGCCTATTTGCATAAGTGTTTTCTTGTTAGTATAGAATAATCTTTGGTGGATGACTTGCTTAAGGGTCAGAGATGATAGCAAAGACTCTAGAAACAAGAGATTCTTGTTTTTCTGGCTTTTGGCTTCAAAGAAAGGGCACATAATGCTCTAGGTCAGTGATGATGAACCTTTTAGAGACAGTGCCATATCTACCCCCTAGAGACCTTGTGCTGTGCCCCTTGCCCCTAATGCATGCTGGTCATGCTCTGCTCCCACCCCCTTATCTCACCCAGGGGAGGGAGAAAGTGCTCCTATTGAGCTGGTGGATAGAAGTCCTGGTGAAGTGAGGAATGTCCTCAGCTACTGTAGAGAGGGGAAGGCGAGTGGCCAGAGAACTCTGCTCCCCTCCAGCTCTGCCACCTGTGAGCCACAGTGAAGATTGAATTAGTTTTCCTTTTGTCTACTTTTGAATTAATCAACAAAAGCAGAATACACCCCTACTTAACCCTAAAATAAGGGAAATCCAAAAACTACTTATTATAGGAGTTTATGCCTAAGTAGGGGAGGTCCCCAAGTCACTTGCAAAAGTGGGTGACAACTCAGAAGCAACTGACTTCCCCCTGGGCAATGCTAAGCAAATTTAAAGACTATAACTGGTCCTCATAAAGTGGAAGGAACAGGAAGTTTCATGAAAAAAGGCACTATAAAAGCCCTGAACTTCCTGTCCAACTTACACACAAAAGGAAGCTGAAAAGGGAAAAGGTATTCAACCAATAGAAATGACACATAAATCTAAAGAAGTTCAAAAGAAGTACGGTTGTATGGGGAAATGTTTTTCTGGTTCTTCTAGGCCAAATGTTCTTGATTAAATGGAGATTTTTATTTCCATGGTTCTGCTTTTGAATCAGAGGCTCCAAATCAAAGGGCAGAGAGTACTGACAAAATATGAATAGTTAGGCTGATTCTATCTTGCAGGATGATGAGATTACCCAATTATTAGGTTCTTGAGATAGGATAGGATAGCAGGAGGCAGAAGTTCACAGAAGACCCAAAGCAGTGAGTAATAACGATCTGACAGTTCTCTGCCCCCTCCCTAAATGAGGTAGCTATGTATCTACATAGTACCTTATATCTGTGTTGAAGTAGCTCACATGTAAATCGTGAGCTCTAAATCCTACATCAACATTGAATTAATTTAGCAATTATTTTGCATTAATTTGCATATACTTTGTAATTACATTTTGTGTTCTTTGTTTCCCTGCCCTAGTAAAAGTTAAGTCCTTGAGGGCAAGGGATATATATCTTTATATCTATATCTATATATGTTTTTGTTTCCATGGCACCTGGAAGAGAGCATCTGACAGAGTAGGTGTTTACTCAATGTTTGTTGAATTTGATTGATTGTGTTAAAATTTTTTCAGATAAGGAAACTGAGGTTCAGAAAGATGAATTATTATTCCAGATTCACAAACCTAGCAAGTCTCAGAGCCAGGATTAAAGGTCAAGTTTCCTATAGGAAAAACATTAATTGCTCGTGGGAAGGCTGAGCTAATATAATAAAAATGAAAATCCTACCTAAATTAAACTATTCATTAAGTATGTAATTAGAATTTTGTACCCTAGGACTCCATTTCCCAGAATCCCACTTTTGTCCTCATGTTACGGCCTTGTGTTTTATAGATAAAATTTCTGTAACCTCATCTTTCATGCTCTTCTCCTGCTAATGTGGTAGGGAAAACTTCTCACTACTCAGGCTTTTACTTTTGTTCTTTTTATTTCTTCTACTTCAAGTGATTTTTTGTAAATCTTATCAAATATAATACTTGGAGTTATTGGATGTTAATTTAATCTTACATTGTTGTTGAGCCACTATGGAAGATAGAATTCTTGATCTTCTTTTAAGATAGCCTTTGAGTGAAGATAGGGATCTCCTGTGTCACCCTCAACACCCTAAAATCCAGCATAATTGATGGGTCAGGTAGCAGATCAGTGGATTTGAAGCAAGAATTTTTGGAAATTGTGGAGCCTGTATTTTCTGTTCAAATACCATTTTATTCTCCCTAGCATTTTTGCCCCTAGGGAGGAGGGGAAGGAAGAATATTCTTCCAAACCTCTTAACTTTAGCCATTGCATACAAGGGTAATGCCACCTACAGACAGAAAGTAGAATTGCAAGCATGGTCCACTCTATGAAAGAGCAGTGCATTACAGCTTTAGGATGTCGTTTCTTACCTTGCAGTTGATAAGCTTGAGTAATCTCAAGATTCAGAGGGGAGATTCATCTTCCTAAACCCCTTTGCCCTTATGGCTTGCCCAGTCTCTGTAACACATCCAATATGGGGTTAATCCACACTATGCTCAGTGTAGGTATGGGGAACCCCAGAGGTATGACCAAAGGAATCTAGATGGATGATGATACTGGGGAAGGGAAGAAACGTTAAAGAGTGTGGAGGTGAATTTTTAATTTTTCCAGACTCCATTACAAACTGTTTCAGTTTGTTCCCCTCCAAATAGTGAAAAAGTTTCTCTAACACAGCTATTGGAATTGGAGAAAAAGACTCTTGAATTCAGTGCCTATATCTTGTCACATATATTGTATTTGTTGATTGTTTGTTTCAAGATTTAATTTTGTTTTTAAATTCACATATTAATCTAATCTATACTATTCTGTTATACTATATCATTTTCTGTTACTGTGTTTTGACCATTATTTATATAAACATTTACATTGTTTTGTTGTTGTTTTTTGTACTTCCCCCTATGACTAGACTGGAGAAAAGACCATTGTAAAAGCCCATAGTCTACATGGACAAACCCTTTTCCGTGACAAAACGATAGGTCTTTACAGATCTTGGGTTTGTCACCAAATCCATCAAGGTCAAGTATTGCCTAAACAACGTTTTGTTCCTTTTTGCCTCAGCTAATTGTCACATAGATGATGATGGATAGACTCCCTCAAACTAGTTACAACCTATATACAACCTTTGGAGAATTTAATGACCTAAAAATTTAAATTGATTTTAAGGGGTCTTCATAAATGATTTTTAGATACCTAGTAGCACCACTACCTCTGACTAATAATTTGCCTACCTTTGAGTTATTTGTAATAAGAGGTAAAGGGTCCATTTAATAGTTGAAGTGAAGAGCTATAACTCTATTGTATTCTCCACCCCTGCATTTATTAAAAATATAATGTATGAGCCATTAGAAGTTATTTTCACTACTTTAGACCTCACCTCCACATTGCAATGGATGGAACATATAAAGACATGCCTTTTATGACTGTTACAGTCTCATACCAGAAGAGGGAGGTTTCCCAAGGGGCTTGTTTACACTGTGATGGGTTATAATCTCATTTGGGAGATGGGAAGTTTTCCCCAGGGACATTGTAACAACTAGATGTTTTTTTTTAATATTTGTAAACTCTTCAGCTTATTCTACCTTTCCAGCTGAATTATGGAGATTCTTGGTGATATTTTAGACCCAAAAGGTTTTCAACAGCAGTATAGAAGTTTGTTTGTTTGTTTTTTTCTGGAATCCTCAGCCACATTTTGGAATGATGGCAGTAATAGACGTTGTTAAAAATATCTCATATACACTTAAAAGATTGGCTAGCTCTGGAGAACTTATGACAAGTATCCATAAGCGTAAAGGGTTGTTGTTGTTTTTTAATACCACACAGCAACTCATGTGAATCCTATTGTGATATGGAAATCACTTTAAAAGACTGATATATATTAATTTAAGGTCGCCAAGGAATTCATCTATGTAATTCCTAAATGAAGACTCAAGTCAGTAGTCAACCTTTTATGATTAGTAATTTTTTAATTACTAACAGCAGGAAGAAAGGTATCAGAGAGAGAGAGAAGGGGGGGGGAGAAGGGAATAGGGCTTAAATACCCCATCTGCTTAGGCTGGGCCAAAGGCCCAAGGCCTTAGATAGCCGAGGCAAAGAAAAGAGATCACTCACATGACCAAAATGGAGAAACAGTCTCAGGGCCTCCATCTCAAGCACCAGGCTCCAACAACCTCCTCTCCTTCACACAGGAAGTCCCCAGACTCCTCAGCTGTCCTCTACCTCATTTCCTGTGTCTCCCCTGTGCCAATGGTGGCTCTAGTTTAACCCAGGACCACTCAGAGGTCTGTCCCCTTTGCACATGTCTGTTGAAGGTCATATTCTCAAATAATTAAATCTTGAGCTTTGCTGCAGCCCTTCCTAAATCCTGTTACCCTGAGTAGGGTGGAGATTGTAGTTTCCAAGACATGATTCTGTCATTCCAAGTATCTCCATTGTTATTGATCAGGAAATAGCCAAATCCCATCCTCTAAAGAATGGTTTGAACAGGGTTGAGTAGTTTTGAAATTCACACTATATGATAGGAGGTTTGTCTGCTATTGTAATTAAATGGGCTCTTGCAATTTGAGGATTTTGGTACTTCTTTGAATGTGCATTACTTGTTATACTACTGTTTTATAAATCTGTTACCTTAGTGAAAATCATTTGTACTCACACTGTGGATCATGGCCAAGTTAAAAAGGAAATGGATCTCATGTATGGGTGAGAAACCTTTGTATTGTGCCTCTCCTTGGATAACACAGTGTGTCACTGATTGTGAAATATATATTTTTTATTTTTAAAAATTTATTATTATTTTTATTTTTATGTGCAATACAGTATTTGAGGTTATTTCTCTTATTTTTTGTACTTAAAGCACATTTTACCAGTATTAGTGTATTTTTTCAATTTTACACTAAGTTTAAAATATCCATTAGCCTTAAAATCAATGCATACCCAAAAGCTTTAGACTATGGAAACCTGTCATTGATTGTTAAATATTATAGGACTTTTATTAATGATTGTGTCTGATTCTAGGCGAAGGTATCACAAAAGAGTCATTGCACAGTAGCAAGAAGCCAAGGTCAAAGAGAGCAACCAATCCTGACGGGATTGATAAGATTCTGCACCAAGAGTGGGGACTTGAACTTATTTTGGGGTTCAAGAAAGCAGCAAAGAAAGAAAACTATAGACCAATCTCCTTAATGAATATAAATGCAAAAATCTTAAATAGGATACTAGGAAAAAAAGACTCCAGCAAGTCATCACAAGAGTTATTCACTATGACAAGGTAGTATTCATTGTATGTAGTATGCAGTATATAGTATGCATTCAGGAATGCAAGTATGGTTCAATATTAGGAAAACAATCCACATAATTGACCATATTAACTAGCAAATTGACAAAAATCACATGATTATCTCAATAGTTGCAGAAAAAGCCTTTGACAAAATACAACACCCATTCCTATTGAAAACAATAGAAAGTATAGGAATAGAAAGGCCTTTTCTAAAAATAATAAACAGTATATATCTAAAACCATCATGAAACATCATCAGCACTGGGGATGAATTAGAAGCCTTTTCCATAAGATCAGGAGTGAAACAAGGATGCCCATTATCACCTCTATTATTTAACATTGTACTACAAACCCAAGCTGTAGTGATTAGAGAATTAAAAGAAATTAAAGTTATTAAAATAGCCAATGAGGATATCAAGCTATCACTCTTAGTAGATGATATGATGGTCTACTTAAAGAGTCCTAGAGAATCAATCAAAAAGCTAGTGGAAATAATAAACAACTTTAGCAAAGTTGCGGGATACAAAATAAACCTACAAAAGTCATCAGCATTGCTATATATCTTCAACACATCTCAGCATCACAAATTAGAAAGCGAAATACCATTTAAAATCACCCTAGACAATATAAAATACTTAGGAATCTATCTACCAAGAAAAACACAGGAACTATATGAACACAACTATAAAACACTCTCCACACAATTAAAACTAGATCTAAACAATTGGAAAAACATTGATTGCTCATGGGTAGGAAGACCTAACATAATAAAAATGACAACCCAACCCAAATTAATTTAATTATTCAGTGCTATACCCATTGAACTACCAAAACCTTTTTTTACTGAATTAGAAAAAAACATAACAAAGTTCATTTGGAAGAACAAAAGATCAAGGATATCCAGGGAAATCATGAAAAAAAAATGTGAAGGAAGGAGGACTTGCAGTCCCAGATCTCAAATTATACTATAGATCAGTAGTCATCAAAACAATTTGGTACTGGTTCAGAAAAAAGAGGAGGACAAGTGGAATAGACTTGGGGTAAGTGACCTCAGCAAGACAGTCTATGATAAGCCTCAAGATCCCAGTTTTGGGGACCAAAACCCACTATTTAAAAAAAACTGCTAGGAAAATTGGAAGAATATGGGAGAGATTAGGTTTGGATCAACATCTTACAGCCTACACCAAGATAAACTCAGAATGGGTGAATGACCTGAATATAAACTGTAAGATTTAAAGTATTGGGGGCCATAAACTGTAATAGTTAAAATAGTGGAAAATATAAATTGTAGTAGATATAAGAGTGGATGAGTAAATTGTGACCTCAGAGATATGTTTTTTTTATATTAAAAATAAAGTGGTCGCCAGGGGAAAATTCCCAATTATTAAAATATACCCAAGTCAACTGGGTTTTATAGAGATTTTAATTCATACAATGAGGAATTAAAGAAAGAGAGAAAGAATAAGAGAGGAATAAGTATGAAGTGCCTTAGCCAAAAGGTCTAGACCTGAGTCTTAAGAGAGAGATCAGTCAGTTTTTAATCACTCACCACAAGATCTGTCCAAGCAAGGATTCAGAGGGACAGAATCTCCTCAGAGGGAGTTCCAGCCAGAGTCAGCCTCCCTCAGACTGTCTTTAAGAGACTGTTTCAAGAGACTGTCTTTCAAGAGACTCTCATCTCCTTATAAAGGGAATTTTCTCCTATGTCACCTCCCCTAAGTTCTCCCATCTACCAATCACAGTAGACGTTTTTCAAAGGACAGACCATTCTTAGTTCACACCTAAGAAGACTAATCTTTTGAGTAATTCACACCTGAGTAGATTAGAATCTCTGAGTAAGTTCTCACCTCTTTGCTCCTTGTAAGTTCACAAGTTGCCTGACCTTTATAGGTACTTAACACCCTTTTGTATTAGTCCTAAAATAGTCATAGCTTAAAAACTTTTTGTCTTACTATAAGTATGGGTTTAAGTACTTTTCATTGTTCAGCAAAGAGTTTACAACTTTATCTTCCCCTAAGGCATGCTTAAGTATGGTGAAGTAGAGTTCTCACATTCCTGATCAAGTACCTTCACTGCCCAAATGGGGAATGGTCTTAACCCAACCTTATGAAGTAGGGTCTGGGAATTTTTAAGGTTGACAATCCAACCTTATGAAGTAGGGTCTGAGAATTTTTAAGGTTCACAATCCTAACCTTATGAAGTAGGGTCTGAGAATTTTTAAGGTTCATAAAAGAAGGAAACTATAAGCAAATTAGGTGAACACAGAATAGTATACATGTCAGATCTTTGGGAAAGGAAAGATTTTAAAACCAAGCAAGAGCTAGAAAAAAATCACAAAATGTAAAATCAATAATTTTGATTAAATCAAATTAAAAAATTTTGTACAGACAAAACCAATGCAACCAAAATTAGAAGGGAAACAACCAATTAGGAAACAATCTTCATTATAGAAACCTCTGACAAAGATCTAATTACTCAAAATGATAAAGAGCTAAAGCAATTGTACAAAATATAAAGCTATTCTCCAATTGATAAATGGTCAATGGACATGAACAGGCAATTTTCAGTTACAGAAATAAAAACTATTAATAAGCACATGAAAAAGTGTTCTAAATCTCTTATAATCAGAGAGATGCAAATCAAAACAACTCTGAGGTATCACCTCACACCTAGAAGATTGGCTAACATGACAGCAAAGGCAAGTAATGAATGCTGGAGGGGATGTGGCAAAGTAGGGAAACTAATTCATTGCTGGTGGAGTTGTGAATTGATCCAACCATTCTGGAAGGTAATTTGGAAGTATTTCCAAAGGGTGCTAAAAAACTGTCTGCCCTTTGATCCAGTCATAGCACTGCTGGGTTTGTATCCCAAAGAGATAATAAGGAAAAAGACTTGTACAAGAATATTCATAGCTTTGCTCTTTGTGGTGGCCAAAAATTGGAAAATGAGGGGATGCCCTTCAACTGGGGAATAGCTGAACAAATTGTGGCAAATGTTGATGTTGGAATACTATTGTGCTCAAAGGAATAATAAAGTTGAGGAATTCCATGTGAACTAGAATGACCTACAGGAATTAATGCATAGTGAAAGGATCAGAACCAGGAGAACATTGTACACAAAGACTGATACACTGTGGTACAGTCGAATGTAATGGACTTCTCCATTAGTGGCAATGCAGTGATCCTGAACAACTTGGAGGAATCTACAAGAAACATCAACATTCAGAGAAAAAACTGTGGGAGTAGAAACACAGAAGAAAAACAACTGCTTGATCACATGTGTGGAGGGGATATGGCAGGGGAGGTAGACGCTAAATGAACATCCTAATGTAAACACCAACAACATGGATTCTGATCAAGGACACAATTAATACCCAATGAAATTGCATGTTGGCCGTGGGAAGGGTGGAGTTAGGGGAGGGAGGGTAATAGTGTGATTCTTGTAATCATGGAGCAATGTTCTAATTTGACTAAATAAATTAATTAAAAAAACAAAAAAAAAACTGCAATATGGTGTGTACTTCTAGTTAAAGTTCTTTAGAGATATAAGTTGGTTATATGTACTGATTCCATGGGGAAATTAGGCATGTAAATCTGGGAGATTTCTACATGCTCATTTTACATTGGAATCACAGGGGGGATTTGTTTAATTAGAATTTTGTGCCCTACAATGCCATTTCCTAGAATCCCACTTTTGTCCTCACGTTACATCCTTAAGGTTTTGGAGATAAAGTTTCTTTAACCCCACCTCTCATGCCCTTCTCCCACTAATGTGGTTGAGAAAACTTCTCTTTACTTAGACTTTTACTTTTTTCTTTTAATTTCCTCTACTGCAAGTGATTATTAATAAATCTTATAAAATATAATACTTGGAGTTATTGGATATTAATTTTAATCTTATATAAGTTCATAACAATCAAACTAACAAAAATATTTTATAGAACTAGAAACAATAATAACAAAATTCATCTGGAAGAACAAAAGATCAAGAATGTCAAGGGAATTGATGGAAAAAAATGTGAAGGGGAGGCAGAGTCAAGATGGCGGCATAGTAGCAGCAAAAGTTCAGACCTCTGAAAACCCTTCTTTACCGATCACAATCTGAATGCTCCTAGGGGACTGACAATCAAACCTAACAACAAGACAGAGAAAAGGAACCCACCTGCTGGATTCAATCCAAAGGTACGCCCCCTAAAAGCCTGATTTGGAGAACACTTGGGTTTAAAGGGAAGGCAGAAGGAAGGTACCAAGACCCCCCCCCCCCAAACTAGTGCATTAAGCTTCAAGCATGTAAAAATGGAGATTTGAACCCCAGACATCAATCCCCAGAAGTCCTTGGTACTTCCCAGAATTCCCTATAATCTCACCTGAATCCTCACCTGATTGCAAGATCACAAATTATTATTTAAAGTGCTCTCCACCTACTTCCCTCTCTTCCTCTACTCAGATATTACAATATGTTGTAAGTAGGCTGTGAATGGGCTGATCAGCCCTGGGCACGTGTCTTATTATTTTGTATCCTTGATTTCTAATAGTCTTTAATAAAACTCTCAAAACATAATACTTTTATTGGTAGAGACTAATTTAACTGTTACAGTTAGTGGCAATAACTTGATTGGATGAGAACTTTTCAAAAAAATTTTTTAAAGATAGCCAAGATAATGATTTCTTTTTTTTTTTCCTTTTTTTTTTTAAATATATTTTATTTGGTCATTTCCAAGCATTATTCGTTAAAGACATAGATCATTTTCTTTTCCTCCCCCCCCCCAACCCCCCATAGCCGATGCGTAAGTCCACTGGGCATTAGATGTTTTCTTGATTTGAACCCATTGCTTTGTTGATAGTATTTGCATTAGAGTGTTCATTTAGAGTCTATCCTCTGTCATGTCCCCTCAATCTTTGTATTCAGGCAGTTGCTTTTTCTCGGTGTTTCCACTCCCATAGTTTATCCTTTGCTTATGAATGGTGTTTTTTTCTCCTGGGTCCCTGCAAGTTGTTCAGGGACATTACACCACCACTAATGGAGAAGTCCATTACGTTCGATGATACCACAGTGTGTTTGTCTCTGTGTACAATGTTCTCCTGGTTCTGCTCCTCTCGCTCTGCATCACTTCCTGGAGGTTGTTCCAGTCTCCATGGAACTTCTCCACTTTATTATTCCTTTTAGCGCAATAGTACTCCATCACCAACATATACCACAGTTTGTTCAGCCATTCCCCAATTGATGGGCATCCCCTCATTTTCCAGTTTTGGGCCACCACAAAGAGCGCAGCTATGAAAAGATAATGATTTCTAAGCAATGTTTCTCCAAGGCTTTTTAGCAAAGCTTCTTGACTCATCTTGCTCCTGCCTGCCTGCTTCTGCGCTCCTGAAATCCGGACCCAGATTGTGCTCACCTGTTCCCGGCCCTGCCCACCCCAGCTCCCGGCTCCGGACTCCTGGTCTTTCCCTCTCTCACCTGGCCCAGCTGATCCCCGGCCCCAGCAACTCTGGACCCCGACCCAGAAGGCTGCTGGTATCAGACACAATTTCTTCAGGATCAAAAACCAGCTGGTAAAAAGGGGGCTGTTCTTTCTTTAGGCTACAATTAGCCACCATGCGGACTGGGGGCACAGCACCACAGGTGGGGAAAACGAAGAGAAGAAAGACTCATTTCCAAATAGGAACTTATAAGCATGGCTGTTTTAAAAGGATATCTTTTGACTGCATTGATTCTTTTACTTTGCTCACTTGGGAGTCAGGAGAGAATTTCAACTCCCTGCAATTTGTTGGACAAATTTGAGATTCCAAAAACCCATCCTCACTATGGGGAAGCAGCTCAGTGGATTGAGAGCCAGGATAGAGACAGGAGGTCCTGGGTAAAAATCTGGCCTCAGACACTTCCTGGTGGTGTGACCCTGGGTAAGTTGCTTAACACCCATGGCCTACCCCTTACCAATCTTCTGCCTCCTGACAATAGGCTTCTAAATGGATAATTATTTAAAAATAAAACCCAAGGAACATTAAAGAGACTGGAGGTTAGATATTTTAAGGCTTTTCAGACTCCAATGTTTTATAAAAATCTCTGTATTTTATTGCATTTTACTGATTGTTTTGCTTAAGATTTAATTTTGTTGGTTTTAAGTTCATATATTAATGCATTCAAGACTACTCTGTTACACTGAATCATTTTAATGTACTGGGTTTTAACTACTGTTATATTCTGTTGCTTTTCCCTTATAACTATACAGAACAAATATTATTGAGTAAGCCCATATAAAAACAGTTTTTCTGTTTTTGACTTTGTAAATTGTCACATAGAGGATAGATGGACTCCATCAGAAAATTGCTACAATTATATAACAACCTTTGGAAAATTTAATGAGATAAATATCTCAAATTGATTTTAAGGGTTCTTTAGACATGATTTTTAGAATTTTTTTAAACAAATTCTGGTCACTTTTGCTGCCCCTAACAGGAGGTAAGGTCCATTTTAGTAGCTGAAGTAAAATATAATTATAATTCCCACCTCCCACATTTATAACAATTTGAACCGATTGGACATCATAGTCTCATACCAATGAGCTGGGAAGTTAATCCCAGGGTATATAGTACCCCTGGAGCACTCCCCAAAGAGGAGCATCTCTTATTTACAATTCTTCAGCTCACTTTACCCAAAATGAACAGTACAGAGGTTTGAGATTTTCCTAGACTCCTCTGCCACATTTTTGTAATGATATCTAGATTTTTTGATGATGTGCTAAACCCAAAATGAATTTTACTTTGTTTAAATGTTTACCAAGATTGAAAGATTTGCTACGTCTGTAAAAAATTGTGACAAATATCCATCAGTTCATAGGCTTTTGAAAATGCCATACACTAACTTATGTGAAATATGATAGTGGGTTTGTTTGTTATTATAATTAACTGGACTATTGATAATTTTGGGGACATTGATACCTACATATTTGTAATACTGTCCTTTATAAAAAAACAAAACAAAACCATTCCCTTGTCAAATTCATTTCCTTGTACTCACAGTGGATCATGGCCAGATATGAAGAGGAAATGGATCTCATATTTGGTGAAAAAGCCTTGTATTCTATATTTTTTTAGCTGACATAATCTGTAAATGATTATAAGCTATATTTTTATTTTTAAAACTCTTTTATTATATTTTTCTTGCATTTGCAAAATACTATTTCAGTTTTATTTTTTCTCTCTCTTTTTATATTTGAAGCACATGTCAACAATATTAAGATTTTCTTTAACTTTTTTGATTTTGCAGTATCATAAGTTTAAAATACATTTGCTATAATTTCAATGCATGCCCCAAAAGCTGGAGATTATAAAAATGATGCCACTAATTGTTTAAAAAAATTTATGGGATTTTGCTTAATGATTCTGTCTGATTCCAGGACAAGATATACAAAAGAACCTTTGCACAGGGCCAAAGAAGCACAAAGCTAAACCTGAATTGTGCCAAAAGAGCACACATGTCAAAAAAAAAAGAGAAAAAAAAACAATCCAGCAAGGATTGATGCACTTCTAAGCAAATACAAAGGACTTGAACCTAGTGTGAAGACTTGAGGTTGCGATGCTTAATATACGTTAAGATATAGGCCTTCCTTGTATCCACACTCTGATAATACTTACAGACGAGTATCATAAAAATGGAGATTTGAACCCCAGACTTCAATCCCCAGAAGTCCTTGGAAGTTCCCAGAATTCCCTAAAATCTCACCTGAGATCCCCACCTGGGCCAAGAATAAAATGGGTGTTTAAACTGACTGTACCACCTACTTGGTCTCTCTGCTTATGCTTCTGAGCACACGCGTCTCTTAAGATGTAGTAAGTGAAATTAAATAGGCTCATCATAAGCCCCAGAAACATGGCTTATTGATTTGTGTCTTTTGTTTCTAATAATCTTTAATAAACCTCTAAAAATATGACTCTTTAGTAGAGAAACTAATTTAATTGTTACAGTTTCTCTAACTTGACTCCTACCTGGCTCCTATAATCTAGTCCCTTTTCTGTCCTTCATAGTGTGGCAAACTTTCTGTAGTCATGGCTACTGATTGGGTAAATGCTTACTTGCTTGTATTATTTTATTTGGGCCCTGATTCAAGGACCTGTTATAGATTTATTATTCCATTACATAGAATTTTTACACATAAGGATTTGATAGTCTATATTTTTGTCCATAAATTATCTTTTTTATTTGAATTTTTCTGATGTCTTTTTAATTTCTCTTGTCAATTGATTCATATACCTCATAACTCAGCCATGCATCCATAAATGATCTTTGTGATTTTCAATCACCCTCCTCAAGGGGAGAATGTAAAAATATTATTATTTTAAATTGCAATGTTTAAATTCCTTTTGAGAAGAATTTTAGGTTAAGAAACATGCTACTTCTCCCAATCCAGAAACTGAACTGTTTGGAGAAGACACCATGTAGATGCCTCCACGCCACAAGATGCATGAGAAGATCAAGAATGAACTTTGGGTGTGGTTGATTGAACATTTATTTGTATGTATACTTTCATGCCAAAGGGGTCTGTCCCCTAATTTTTGTCTATGCGTCTAGCAATTACTGGTTTTATTCCTTTTTTCCTCTTAGCCTCAAATTATTGTAATCTTTAAGTTGATTATGTTTTCATGATCCTTTGGGGGAAACTGGGTTCCCAATAATGATCAAATGGGGGTATGTAAAAATGGAGATTTGAACCCCAGACGTCAATCCCCAGAAGTCCTTGGTACTTCCCAGAATTCCCTATAATCCCACCTGAGTCCTCTCCTGAGTGCGAGATCACAAATTATTATTTAAAGGGTACTCCACCTATTTTGTGACCTCTCTTTCTCTACTCAGAGATTGGAACATGTTGTAAGTAGGCTGTGAATGGGCTGATCAGCCTTGGGCATATGGCTTAATATTTTTATCCCTTATTTCTAATAACAGTTAATAAACCTCTAAAAATATAATATTTTTCTTACTAGATACTAATTTAAATGGTACAAAAGGCACCTGGAATATCGGGGGGGTGGGGGGGTAAAGTTGCTTGTTCTGAGGGTGTATCTTGTGGGCAAAGCTGTGCTAGACTCAGAGCATCCAACACAGGGAGTGGGAAAGGAGATAGAAAAGAAATGCAGAGGGCAGAGTGGGCAGCAGTTGCAGCTGCCGAGACACTCCATATTGTCCCCCCTCTTTCCCAAGGTTTTGGCCTCGGGGCACATCCAGCAAACCAGCCAGACTTAATCCCATCAAAGTCTTAAGAGGGCAGGGAAACTCAAGCTCCAAAACCCCTCCCCCACAGACTGCACTGAAAGATTTATTGACATAACTCCAAATGTGAATGCTGAAAGAAAAGTTCAAAACCACAAAAAAAGTAGAGGAGCAAGAACTCAGGCACCTGCAGGGAGTAACGAAGGGGTATATATGAGGAAACAACAGAAAAAGAAGAAAGAAATTACAATAGACAGCTTCTATACAGGCAACGAACAAAGAGCAAATGGAACAGAGGAGGAGGGATCATGAAACCATAATTTAGCAATCTCAGTGAATTGGATACAGGCTTTGGAAGAACTCAAAATGCAATTCAAAACACAATTAAGATAGGCTAAAAACAATTGGGAAAAGAACTTAAAAACTAAGATAAGTCATCTGGGAACAGAAAATAGTGTTTTAAAAGCCAAAATCAACCAGCTTGAAAATGAAGCAAAGAGATGAAAGGCAAGGCAAAAAAAAGATGAAAGATGAGGCAAAGAAGATGAAAGATGAGGGAAAGAGAATGAAAGATGGCCTCCAAAGCAAATCAGACCAGAAGGAAAAGGATGACCAAAAAGCAAGGGATAAAATCTAGTCTTTAAGAACAAGAATAAAACAACTAGAATTAAGTGACCTCACAAGGCAGAAGGACACTATAAAAGAAAACCAGAAAGTGAAAAAATTTAGGAAAATATGAAGCATCTCATTCACAAAACAGAAGAATTAGAAAATCATTCGAGGAGAGACAACTTAAGAATCATTGGTCTACCAGAAGACCATGACAAAAGAAAAAGCCTGGACATTATACTACAGGAAATTATTCAATAAAACTGCCACAATATTCTAGAACAAGAGGGAAAAGTAGAGATTGAAAGAATCCACAGATCACCTCCTGTACTTAATCCCCAACTGACAACACCCAGGAATGTTACAGCCAAATTCAATAACTATCAGACTAAAGAAAAGATATTATAAGCTGCCAAGAAGAAGTCATGCAGATACCATGGAACCACAGTGAGGATAACACAGGATCTGGCTGCATCCACACTGAAAAACTGAAAGGCATGGAATATGTTATTCCGGAAAGCAAGGGAACTAGGTCTACAACCAAGAATCAACTACCCAGCAAAACTGACTATATTTTTACAGGGGAAAGTATGGTCATTCAACAAAATAGAAGAATTCCAAGAATTCATGAAGAAAAGACAAGAACTGAACAGAAAATTTGATGTCCAAGCACAGAACTCAAGAGAATCATCAAAAGGTAATTAAAAAAGAGGGAAAAAAGGAAAACAAAACAAAACAACAAAAAAACTTTTTTTAAAAGACTCAGTAAGTTAAAATGAAATATATCCCTATAAGAAAAGAGGCCATTGGTAACTCTTAAAAACTGTTGTTATTACCTGGGCAGCAAAAAGAAGTACACTTAGAGGTAACAGTGACAAACTGTATAGGATGAAAGGACACAATATAGATAGGTATATATATATATGCATAAATCCATATACTTGTGTATATATGTATACATGTATATACAATTAGAGCTAAAAAAGAGGTTAATACTAAAAGAAATGGGAAAAGAAACAAAAGTGGGTAAATTTATATGTCACAAAGAAGTTCATGGCGGGAAAGGGGAGAACATCAATACACTGGAAGGGTAAAGAGGTTGGTGATAGGAAATACTCAACTCTTATGTGCATTGAAATTGACTCAACAAGGGAAGAACAATCAAAAACATTGGGGCAGAGAATTGATTTGCGCCCTATAGGGAAGTAGAAGGGTAACAAATGGACTGGTGGAGAGGGAAGCAGTACAAGGGAGGAAGAGGGTGGGGGTAGTTTTAGAAAGACTGCAAGGCAAATAAGGGGTGAATAAAAAGGGAGGGGGTTAGAAAGCAAAGTAATACAAGAGTGGGAACTAGGGGGATTGACTAAAAACAAACATTGCTGTAAAAGGAAATACTGAAAGAAGAAAAGGCGGGACCAGGAGTAGAAATCAAAATGCTGGGAAATACACAGCTAGTAATCATAACTCTGAATGTGAATAGAATGAACTCACCCATAAAACACAAGTGAATATCAGAGTGGATTAGAATCCAAAACCCTACCATATGCTGTCTACAAGAAACACACATGAGGAAGGTAGATACGCATAGGGTAAAAGTAAGAGGATACAATCAAATCTATTGGGCATCAACTGATAAAAAGAAGGCAGGAGTCACAATCATGATATCTGACAAAGCCAAAGTAAAAATAAATCTGATTAAAAGAGATAGGGAAGGTATTTACATCCTGATAAAAGGCCATATAGACTATGAGGAAATGTCAGTACTCAATATGTATGCACCAAATAGCATAGCATCCAAATTTTTAAAGGAGAAACTAGTAGAGCTCAAGGATGAAATAGATAGAAAAACTATACTAGTGGGAGACCTGAACCTTCCTCTACCCAAACTAGATAAATCAAACCAAAAAAATAAATAAGAAAGAGAGAAGTGAATGAAATCTTAGAAAAATTAGAGTTAGTAGATATGTGGAGAAAAATAAATAGGGACAAAAAGAAATACACCTTATTTTCAGCAGCACATGGTACATTCACAAAAATTGACCATGTATTAGGGCAGAAAAACATTGCAAACAAGTGCAAAAGAGCATAAATGCAACCTTCTCAGATCACAGTGCAATGAAAATAATAGTAAGGGTATATATAGAGGTAAATCAAAAATTAATTGGAAATTAAACAATATGATTCTCTAAAATCAGTTAAAGAGCAAATCATAGTAACAATTAATAACTTCATTGAAGAAAATGACAATGATGAGACATCCTTTCAAAACCTATGGGATGCAGCCAAAGAAGTACTCAGGGGGAAACTTATATCCCTATAGTTCATATATTAACAAATTAGGGAGGGCATAGGTCAATGAATTGGGCATGCAAATTAAAAAACTAGAAAGTGAACAAATTAAAAATCCTCAGATGAAGACTAAATTAGAGATCCTAAAACTCAAAGGAGAAATTAATAAAATTGAAAGTCAAAGAACTATTGATTTAATAAATGAGACTAGAAGCTGGTACTTTGAAAAAACAAATAAACTAGACAAAGTACTAGTCAGTCTAATTAAAAAAAGGAAAGAAATAAACCAAATTGACAGTATCCAAGATGAAAAAGGAGACCTCATCTCTAATGAAGAGGAAATTAAGGCAATCATTAAAAACTACTATGCCCAATTATATGGCAACAAATACGGCAATCTAGGTGATATGGATGAATACTTACAAAAATATAAATTGCCTAGACTAAAAGAGGAAGAAATAAATTACCCAAACAACCCCATATCAGAAAAAGAAATTGAACAAGCCATCAAAGAACTCCCTAAGAAAAAGTCTCCAAGTCCAGATGGATTCACAAATGAATTCTATCAAACATTCAAAGAACAACTAATCCCAATATTAAACGCACTATTTGACAGAATAAGCCAAGAAGGAGCTCTACCAAATTCATTTTATGACACAAACATGGTACTGATTCAAAAGCCAGGCAGGTCAAAAACAGAGAAAGAAAACTATAGACCAATCTCCCTAATGAATATAGATTCAAAAATCTTAAATAGGATACTAGCAAAAAGACTCCAGCAAGTCATTACAAGGGTCATCCACTATGACCAGACAGGATTTATACCAGGGATGCAGGGCTGGTTCAATATTAGGAAAACCATCCACATAATTGACCATATTAACAAGCAAACTGACAAAAATCACATGATTATCTCAATAGATGCAGAAAAAGCCTTTGACAAAATACAACAATGCATTCCTTTTGAAAACACTAGAAAGTATAGAAATAGAAGGGCCTTTCCTAAAAATAATAAACAGCATATATCTAAAACTATTAGCAAACATCATCTGCCATGGGGATGAACTAGAAGCCTTTTCCATAAGATCAGGAGTAAAACAAGGATGCCCATTATCACCTCTATTATTTAACATTGTACTAGAAACACTAGCAGTAGCAATTAGAGAAGAAAAAGAAATTGAAGTTATTAAAATTGGCAATGAGGAGACCAAGCTATCACTCTTTGCGGATGATATGATGGTCTACTTAAAGAATCCTAGAGAATTAACCAAAATGCTAGGTGAAATGTTCTGAATGTCTTATTCGGTCATAAATTCTGCCCTAATCCATAAGTCTGACTCATAAATTTTTCCTTCTTCCCCTAATATGTTTGTAGTATCCCCCTTTATTTCTAGATCAAGTATCCACTTTGATTTCTTCTTGATCTATGGTGTGAGATGTTTGTCTATGCCTAGTTTATACTGTTTTGTTTTCTCTTTCCCCTATAGCTTGGATTTTGGGTTATTGAGCACTAAGTTACTATGATCCTTAACTACTGTGTGTTTATTTTCTAAAGTTTAAACTATACCAATGATCCATTACTCTATTTATTAGCCAGTACTAAGTTGTTTTGCTAATTATCACTTTATTGTATAGTTCAAGATCTAGTTTTGCCAGGCTATTTCTTTGAATTTGTATTTCATTCCCCTCTCAGTTTCAGAAGTGGTTTATACATCATTAGTTTACATCAGGGTATAAATGTTTCCAAGTTGTAACAATAATTAAATTATATATATATATATATACATATATATATATAACATTTTGCAAGTCTTAAAACCATATGTAAATGTGCGTTATAATTGTTGTTATTATTAATAATAAATGCTTAAGTCACTTTCTTCATCATAATCCTATAAGGTAAATGTTATTATTCCCATTTTATAGAAAAGTAAACTGAGGTCCAGAGTTAAATGGGTTAAGTGATTTACCCAATATCCCACTGACTTATTACAGTGATGGGCAACCTTTTGAGCTTGGTGTATCAAGATTCACCAAAAAAACAAGAATAACTTGGGTAGTGCGTCACTTCAAGAAAAAACCCCCATAATTTCACTATATTTCTAGTTTAAATAACAAAACTATATAATTGTAATATATAACTGTATTTAAAAAACCAAAAACCAATTACTTAACTTACCTACTTAGTGACTTCTTTATTCATCTGTCAGTCAATTTCTTTTGTTGGTCTTGATATTATTTAACTTGTGTGGGGTGCGGTGAACTAAGATAAGTGAGGGGGAGGGGAAAGTATTCATCTAACCTGCATATTAGTGACTTTTTTGTTGCTGAATTTCATTGGCTAAATCTTCAATTAAAGATTGTTATTTTGTACACTTCAAGATCAAGCAAGTGCTACTAACTTCATCTGTCAATCTGTTTCTTTTGTTGGTTTTTATATTATTTGACGCTGAGAACAAGGTCTCACAAAAGTACATAGAGGGGGGAAATTGTGAGTAAAGCCATTGCTATATTTTACAGGGTGCTAAATGTCTGTGGTAATGGGTTTCAGGCACTTTTCCATTGCATGTGGGCCAGAGCCCAGCTCAGTCTTCAGCAGGCCTAGCCCCTCCCCTCCTCAGCCAGCTGGCCCTGGGGTTGCTGTGAAAGCAGTGGCTGTTGCTGCCCATCAGCCTGCCTGCCTGAGCTCCTCCTCCCTGTCTCTGTGGGATCCCCATGCACCCCAGCTGCCTGGCCTGTTACCCACTGCTTGTCCCCCACCCAGCAAGTGGAGCAGCCCGCCCTTCCACCCCCCTGCTTTCCTCCCCTGCCCTCCCCCTCCCTGTGCAGTTATGTGGCTCCCAGTTCCCAAGGTGCGCTGAGCCCACATGTGGTTGTGTGTCATTGAAAATGGCTACGAGTGTCAGTGCTGACACCCATGTCATAGGTTCACTATCATGGGACTAATATATGGCAGAGTCTTGACTCATTTGAGTTTACTGATTTCAAGTCCAGTTTTCTTTCCACTAAACTAAAGGAGCTACATTGTAATGAGCAGATTCTTATCTACTAATAATATATCACAATCATATAGCATTTTATAGATTATGAAATAACTTAATAAACAGCAAGTCTTCCATACTCAGATACAAAGCCCACTTATCACTCATTGCTACAATAGAAAGAATGTTGAATGAAGAGACAGAAGACTTCAATTTGATTCCATGGATTTGCTAATTATTAAATGTTTGCCTCTGTAGTCCTTATTTGCCTCACACAAAATAAAAGAGGTTGTACAAGATGATCTCTAGAGTTCCTTCCAGTTCTAATAAATTATATGAGATCTTCCTCTATAACCATGAGGCACCACTGACTTGTATTAGAGTCAGAAGGACATGGGTTCAATTATTGCCTCAGATACTAATTATTTGGATGACCTTGATTTAACCTGTCTGGGCCTCAGGTTTTTCATTTCTTTTTTTTTTTTTAAACCCTTACCTTCCGTCTTGGAGTCAATACTGTGTATTGGCTCCAAGGCAGAAGAGTGGTAAGGGCTAGACAATGGGGGTCAAGTGACTTGCCCAGGGTCACACAGCTAGGAAGTGGTTGAGCACAAATTTGAACCTAGGACCTCCCATCTCTAGGCCTGGCTCTCAATCCACTGAGCTGCCCCCTCAGATTTTTCATTTCTAAGAGTGAGAGGTCTGGACTAGATGGTCTTTAAGGTCCCTTTTAGTTTTAAATCTATGATCACTCCAACTCTAAAACTTTACATACTAAGATCTCCTCTAAACCTAAATGTTATACTCTTCTTTATTCTAAGGCCTCTTCCAGCTCTTACATTCAAACATTTCTATGATTACTACAAAGGCAGCCTGCTCAATATATTTTTGCAGCCTTGCTAGAAATTCCACTTAGAGTCTTATTTTATCAAGCTCCATATTGCCTACTCTTCATTTTGTCACAGCAGAGAAAGTTGTAATGTAGTGATCAGTTTCTTGGGAGTCAGGATTGATTCATAGTCCTATGCTCTTTTCACTATACTACATTTACCTCTCCAATACAAGGTATTATAATAGTTAATACTTATCCATCTATATAATGGATGAAGATATTTCTTTATTTTGTTGAGAAAACTGAGGCCATAGACTTCCTTCCTCTCCCCTTCCCTTCATTTCAAAACCCTTGACATCATCTTCTTCATTCCTCCTTTCCTTTGGTCTCTGACAGTGAGATGTCCTTTTTCTCTGTCAAATCCAACCCCTTGTAGTAAGCAAAGGAAGATTGTGAAATGATTCTGCAAAATGAACTGCATTTGATTGACAGGGACATGTGACAGAAAATCTAAGGTCCCAACTGAAAAAAATGAACTCCTGGAGGAAGCTTTGGGAGTTAGCTATGATCCATCTTTTCTACAAGTTATCTGGCCCTTTGTGAGATACCAGCTTGAGAGGAGAAAAACTGCTTTTACTGTCTGCTGGCAGTTGGACAAAAGACCAAAGAAGAACCACTTCTCTGCTGAACCTACTTTGGACATTTCCTATGGGATCTTGACTCATTTATTGGACTCTATTTTGTGAGATTCTGTTTGGGGAAACAACTTATTTAACCTAGTTTTTCATTATCATTAGGATATTCAATTAGGATATTTCAATATCATTAGGATATTATTAAGGGGATTTAGGTTTGGGAATAAGATTAAGAAATGTTCTTTCTTACTTGTTACCATCCTTCCTCTCCCTTTCCCATCAATAAATTTAAAATATTTATATGTTTCCATCTTGTCTCTTTCCCTTAAACAATCCCACCATAACACCCTCTATATGTAATCTTGGTCTTATCCTTTTCCATCTTCTTTAAAAGATTATATCTTCATTCCCTTTCTCCCTCAAATCTGCAACCTTTTATCCATTGATTCCTTCTTTCCTTTTTTCCTTCCTTCCTACCTCCAAACATGCGTAATCCTCCTTTCTTCTTAAAAAAAACCTAGACTAAAAATGGGTTCAGATCAAGGACACATGTAATACCCAGTGGAATTGATCTTTTAATTGCCAAATCTGATGGTCTATTCTCATTCCTCATTGGTCTCGATCTAACATATGACACTGTCAATCACAGTCTCCTTCTTGATATTCTCTCCTCTTCAAGCTTTGTGATGTTACACTCTTGTGGTTCTCCCCCCTACCTACATGAACATTCTTCAGATCTCTTGCTGACTTATCATCCATATCAGTTCCATTAATTATGCATGTTTCCTAAGACTTTGTCCTAAGCCTTCCTCTCTTTCTTCTCTGTACTCTCTGAGTAACCTTATCAGTTCCCATGATTTTAACTAACATCTATCTCCATATGTATGACTCCCAATTTTTTATATCTACTATCATCCTCTCCCCAAAATTTCAGTTCTACTCATCAATTACCTATTGGACATTTCAAATTGGATTCCTAGGATCATCTTAAATTCATCAGATTGAAAACTGAATTCATCATTTTTTCCCCAAACTAAACCTTTTGGAAACTGCCTAGGTAATCCAAACTCTGAAACCCACTGGTATTGGGATCTATCCTCATTAGTGGAGTAGGTAAAAGCATGAGATAAGAGATATCCAATCTCCTTAGGTTTTTCTAGCTTCTAGCCTTGAGAAAGATATGATACCACCCTTTCTTCAAGTTTCTGAAGGGAGAAAATGACCAGGAAGTAAAGGTGACAGGATAGGAGCTGGCAATCTCATCTCCATTATGTCCATATTCCTAGCTTGCTACACTAGAGATTTGGGGGAATTGTCCCTTTGGGTGAGATCTTGGACTCTTTCTCTTGGTTGATGCAAAATCCATTTGTCACTCTATAATATAGCAGAAAGAATGTTGAATGAAGAGACCAAAAACTTGGACTTGATTCCCTGGATCTGACTTCTAATGGGAGAGGTCCTTCAATCTGTATTGTTTGGTATATATGCTCATATGGACTTTTTCTGATGTCTATTTTGCTATCAACTTTGAAAAATGAATTTCCTTACAATTTTTTATGTGTATGTACATTGTGGAACTTGTATTTAGTGGGAAAACAGTTAAACCTTGGATATAAAGTGTGGGGGTCCTCTTTTCCAATTAGGTATTAGCCATCAGGAATTAAGCTAAAACTACTCCGAAATTATATCACCTAGATCTGTGTTGGCAAACCTATGGCACATATACCAGAGATGACATGCATAGACCTCTCTGTGGGCATGCATGCCAAGGACCCAGTGTGCCCATTCCTGCAGCACAGAGTTCACCAGAATTCCTAACTAGAAAGCATGACTGAGGCACAGCTTACACCTCTTCCCCTCTCCCCAGTAGGAGTATTAAGAAGATCTCTTTAAGACAGCATCCCTTGCAGGACAAGATTGCCCCACCCCATTCAGAATACAATGGCTTCTTAATTACATTAGGCCCAGTGAGACAGAAACAGCTTATGTCTTTACTATCAGAAGTAACCAGTGTCGAACTTCCGGGTAATCATGGCTGCAATCTAGATGCCACACGCTTCCTCTCCCCGGCACCGAACGAAATAGACTACATCAAAGGAGCATAAAAATCACCTTTGGAGGAACAGAAGGACTCCCTGGTACTCCCCAGTACCCCACAGAGGCAAAGGTACTTGGGGTTTGAACATTTCCACACTATAATAAGGAGGAAAACTTGCACAGAAACGTGAACTGAGCCACCCTTCCCTCCCTACCTCCCCCACCAAACCAGAGTGAGCTACTGGAGCACTCAGGAACATCTAGATCCAGTGGGATCCTGAAATCTATCTTATCCAACAGGGCAAGAAAGAAAGGAAAATTAAGGAGGGGGAGGGCGGAGGGAGTATAAAAAGGGAGGGAAGGAGAGGGGGGAGGGGAAGGGAACATAAAATGGGAGGGCTAGAAAGGGAAGCATATCAAGGGAGGGAACTAGGGGGACCAATTTAAAGTAAATCACTGGGTCAAAAGGAGATAGCTAAGGAAGAAAGGTCAGAACTAGGGGAAGATATCAAAATGCCAGCGAATCCACAAATGACAATCATAACTTTGAACATGAATGGGATGAAGTCACCCATAAAACGTAGACAAATAGCAGATTTGATTAGAACACAAAACCCTACCATTTGTTCTCTTCAAAAAACATACATGAGGCGGGTTGACACTCACAATGTTAGAATTAAAGGTTGGAGTAAGACATTTTGGGCCTCAACTGATAGAAAGAAGGCAGAAGTTGCAATCATGATATCTGACAAAGCCAAAGCAAAAATAGACCTGATCAAAAGGGATAGGGAAGGTAAATATATTCTGTTAAAAGGGAGTATAGACAATGAGGAAATATCACTAATCAACATGTATGCACCAAATGGTATAGCATCCAAATTTTTAATAGAGAAACTAGGAGAATTGAAGGAGGAAATAGACAGTAAAACCATATTAGTGGGAGACTTGAACCAACCACTATCAAATTTAGATAAATCAAACCAAAAAATAAACAAGAAAGAGGTAAAAGAGGTGAATGAAATCTTAGAAAAATTAGAGTTAATAGACATATGGAGAAAAATAAATAGGGACAAAAAGGAATACACCTTCTTTTCAGCACCACATGGCACATTCACAAAAATAGATCATACACTAGGTCACAGAAACATGGCACTCAAATGCAGAAAAGCAGAAATAATAAATGCAGCCTTTTCAGATCACAAGGCAATAAAAATATTGATCAGTAAGGGTACATGGAAAGCCAAATCAAAAATTAATTGGAAATTAAATAATATGATACTCCAAAATCGGTTAGTTAGAGAAGAAATCATAGAAACAATTAATAATTTTGTTGAGGAAAATGACAATGGCGAGACATTCTTTCAAACCTTATGGGATGCAGCCAAGGCAGTACTTAGAGGAAAATTCATATCCCTGAGTGCATATATTAACATATATTATATATATGTTATATATATAACATATATAACATATAACAACATATATTAACAGGGAGGACAGAGATCAAGGAATTGGAAATGCAAATCAATTAAAAACCCCCAGAAGAAAACCAAACTAGAGATCCTAAAAATTAAGGGAGAAATTAATAAAATCGAAAGTGACAGAACTATTGAGCTAATAAGACTAGAAGCTGGTACTTTGAAAAAATAGACAAAATAGACAAAGTACTGGTCAATCTAATTAAAAAAGGTAAGAAGAAAGGCAAATTAACAGCATCAAGGATGAAAAGGAGGATCTCACCTCCAATGAAGAGGAAATTAAGGCAATCATTAAAAACTACTTTGCCCAACTATATGGCAAAAAAATATACCAATCTAGGTGATATGGATGAATATTTACAAAAATATAAATTGCCTAGACTAACAGAAGAAGAAATAGATTTTTTAAATAATCACATATCAGAAAAAGAAATCCAACAGGCCATCAAAGAACTTCCTAAGAAAAAATCCCCAGGGCCTGATGGATTCACCAGTGAATTCTATCAAACATTCAAAGAACAGCTAACTCCAATACTATAGAAACTATTTGACATAATAAGCAAAGAGGGAGTTCTACCAAGCTCCTTTTATGACACAAACATGGTACTAATTCCAAAGCCAGGCAGGCCAAAAACAGAGAAAGAAAATTATAGATCAATCTCCCTAATGAATATAGATGGAAAAATCTTAAATAGGATACTAGCAAAAAGACTCCACCAAGTGATCAGAAGGGTCACCCTCCATGATCAAGTAGGATTTATATCAGGGATGCAGGGCTGGTTCAATATTAGGAAAACTATCCACATAATTGACCACATCAACAAGCAAACCAACAAGAACCACATGATTATCTCAATAGATGCAGAAAAAGCCTTTGATAAAATACAACACCCATTCCTACTAAAAACACTAGAAAGCATAGGAATAGAAGGGTTGTTCCTAAAAATAATGAACAGTATATATCTAAAACCATCAACTAATATCATCTGCAATGGGGATGAACTAAATCCATTCCCATTAAGATCAGGAGTGAAACAAGGATCCCCATTATCACCTCTATTATTTGACATAAGTAAGTGACCTCAGCAAGACAGTATTTGACAAACCCAAAGATCCCAGCTTTTGGCACAAAAATCCACTATTTCATAAAAACTTATGGGAAAATTGGAGGACAGTGTGGGAAAGATTAGGTTTAGATTAACACCTCACACCCTACACCAAGATAAATTTAAAATGGGTGAATGACTTGAACATGAAGAAGGAAACTATAAGAAAATTAGGCGAACACAGAATAGCATACATGTCAGACCTTTGGGAAGGGAAAGACTTCAAAACCAAGCAAGACTTAGAAAGAGTTACAAAATGCAAAATAAATAATCTGGAATACATCAAATTAAAGTTTTTGTACAAACAAAACCAATGTAACCAAAATCAGAAGGGTAGCAACAAATTGGGAAACGATCTTCATAAAAACCTCTGACAAAGGTTTAATTACTCAAATTTACAAAGAACTAAATCAATTGTACAAAAAATCAAGCCATTCTCCAATTGATAAATGGGCAAGGGACATGAACAGGCAGTTCTCAGCCAAAGAAATCAAAACTATTAATAAGCACATGAAGAAGTGTTCTAAATCTTTTATAATCAGAGAGATGCAAATCAAAACAACTCTCAGGTATCACCTCACACCTAGCAGATTGGCTAACATGACAGCTGTGGAAAGTAATGAATGCTGGAGGGGATGTGGCAAAGTGGGGACACTAATTCATTGCTGGTGGAGTTGTGAACTGATCCAACCATTCTGGAGGGCAATTTGGAACTATGCCCAAAGGGTGATAAAAGACTGTTTGCCCTTTGATCCAGCTAGAGCACTGCTGGGTTTGTACCCCAAAGAGATAATAAGGAAAAAGACTTGTACAAGAATATTTATAGCTGCACTCTTTGTGGTGGCCTAAAATTGGAAAACGAGGGGATGCCCATCAATTGGGGAATGGCTGAACAAATTGTGGTATATGTTGATGATGTAATACTATTGTGCTAAAAGGAATAATAAAGTAGGGGAATTCCATGGAGACTGGAACAACCTCCAGGAAGTGATGCAGAGCGAAAGGAGAAGAACCAGGAAAACATTGTACACAGAGACTGACACACTGTGGTACAATTGAAGGTAATGTACTTCTCCATTAGTGGCAATGCAATGTCCCTGAACAATCTGCAGGGATCTAAAAAATACTATCCACAAGTAGAGGATAAACTGTGGGAGTAAAAACACTGATGAAAAGCAACTGCTTGACTACAGGGGTTGAGGGGATATGACTGAGGAGAGACTCTAAATGAACACTCTAATGCAAATACCAACAACAGGGAAATGGGTTTGAGTCAAAACACATGTGATAACCAGTGGAATCCTGCATCGGCTATGGGAGAGGGAAAGGTGGTGGGAGGGGGGTTGGGGATGAAAAGAAAATGATCTTTGTTTCCAGTGAATAATGTTTGGAAATGACCAAATAAAATAATGTTTAAATAAAAAAAAAAAGAAGTAACCAGTGTCTTTATTATACAAAGTATTTGGGGGATTTTGATATGTGTCTTTTGGGTTTGTACTTTAAAAAGTTCAAAACTATAATCTAGTGATTTAGGAATAAGTTTTATGAATTTGAGACTAGGCTAATAGCCTCTTTAGCTCACTTCCCCAGTTTCTTTCACAAGCAATCTTTGACCACATTAATTTTCATTCTTCTTCCCCCTTACCTCTTATTAACCCAGCCTGTTCAATTTGCATTCAAAGGAGTGACTGTCTCAGGGAGAACAGGTAGGCTAGAAGTTCTAGAAAACACAATAGTGGCTTGCCAGTCTCTCAATTAGTCCTGTATCCAGATTAAAATCTGACTTCAATCCTTGACCAATTGCTAAAAAGGTTCATTTGGAGGATACCCTCTTCAGGAAGGCTGGACTATGATTGGGTGAATGTGTCAGGATAGTGTCATTTAACCTGAGGATTATATTTTCCTATAAATAAGGGGTTTTCCTGTAAGCTGGGACTTTTTTGCTTCCCCCCCCCCCTTGGTTTGAGGGAATCATAGTGTATATAACGAGAAGGGAGCAGAGTGCTTTTGCCCCCTCTTCTCCCTTTCCCCAAGCCTGACTACATCACCTTCCCCTCTGTCCAGCAGTCCAGTGATAGTGCTTCCTACTTCTCCTGGGTGGAGCTAAGGGAGGAATTTGTTTGCCTGGCACTCAGTGGGGGGAGGGGTACAGAATGATTTGGGGGGAGCAGGGGCATAGCATTTGGTCTGGCAATCTGGAGGGGGGTGAGGGTAGGGCCTGATACTCCATATCTAAAAGGTTCCTCTTCACTGTCCTGGATTCCAGATAGCAAGCCTATGGCACATGTGCCAAAAAGGGCACACAGAACTCTTTCCATGGGCACTCCTGCTGACGGCAATAGTAACAGGCTCTCGCCTCCATCGCCTAGACAATATGTGGTCCCATGTTTGAAGGAGGTTCTGCTCAGCATAGTAGGTCACTCGGGATACTATTGTGACAGTGGTACAGAACTCACGGCGGTCAGTGAGGGAGCTAGGGGAGACACAGGGCTGTAGGCCAAAACAGGAACATAGCCAGTGCGCTCCTATGGGTGGGATAAGGTATTTCCCGGTTAAGGAATACTCCGTGGTTGAGCAAAGGCGGGGGTCAGGGTGGCTGGATTTTCCCGCTACACAATTGCCGCTCCCGATCACTGCACAAAGGGTTAACCCATGGCCTGGTTTCCCAGGGCCCAAGTCGCTCCAGCGGCACTGCGGTGGGTTTTCTTCCGGTGAGATGTTACAGGAGGTATTCAGGCCGAAGGCCTCATAATAGGGCGGGGATGCGACTAGGCAAAACCAGAAGTTTTCATTGAGGTTAGGTGAGGAATGGTTGAGAGCTGAAAAGGAGGCTTGTAGTAAGGGGGAAAGGGGGTTGTCACATACCGGGTGGCATTAAGTGGGAACTTGGACGGCAGGGGTAGAGTTCAGGAGCCGCGATATGGTGGTCCCTTGCGGGGAGGGAGAAGTGGTGGTCTCCCGCAGGGAGGGAGGACCTGTAAGGGGAGGGAGCTTGGGGGACCTGGCAGAACTGGGTTTAAATATGAGATTGGGTCCCACTGTGTATGAAGGGAGGGCTAGGGGGTTCTTTTGTGATCAGGATAAGCCCTCCTGGGTCAGTTCCTGATACATACGCCCTAAAACCCCAGGTCCTCCCTAGGAGCCAGCCCTGGTCCTGGGGATTTAGGATGGTTGTATTCAGGAACCGGCAGTTCCCTGCCACTTCTACTGTGCCATGGTGGCCCATTCCACTGGACCAATGAATCATACCACGAGGATTACATCCCGGAGGGGACCAGGTTAGGAGTAACGAGGAATCAGGGGCTGAGGCCTGCCACGCAATAGCTGCGGTTTCACACCCACAATACGTACAATAAAATTGTTTGGGAGAGTTACAATAGGACGGACCCGGGTTCGAGGCCGGGCACACATAATAATCAAAAAGAACAAAAGGCCTAATGCCTGGGCCTTCGCAGTTAATGGAAGTGAGAGCTTGGCAGGGTGTGAAAAGGAAGCTTGAGAATCAGGAGTCGTGATGGAGGCAATAGTCGTTGAGGTGTCCAAGCTGATGAGTGACCATTTCCATGGCTGGTGGGAGAACCCTGCCTGTAGAATAGAGAGAAGGCAAGCGAGGGGGGGGGGGGGGAGGGGAGGTTTAAGCTTCAGAGGAGTGTCGGGATGAGAAGTGGCTGTTCAGACTTCGGTAGCCTTTGGCGGGTCTGCGGCTCTCACGTGGTGGATCCAAGGGCCGATTCCGTCGACCTTAAGAGCTGAAGGGGTAACAAAGAGGGTTACATAAGTTCCCTTCCACCATGGCTGAAGATTGGCCTTGTGGTGTCGCTTCACCCAAACCCAATCCCCAGGTTTAAAAGGATGAGGGTTATGGGGAGGAGGTTGGAATCGTGCCTGGAGCCTCGGCCAGAGGTCAGACTGGATCTGGGAGAGGAAGAGAACGAAGTCTCACGAGGGACTACTAAGGGTCACAGTTGGGAAAGTGGAGAGGACAGGGGGGGGATTGACCCATAAAGGATCTCATAAGAGGTAAGGGAGAGGGGTCCAGGGGTATTGCAGGCCTTAAAAAGGGCTAGAGGAAGGAGCATCACCCAGTTCCGGCCAGTCTTCAAAGAGAGTTTAGTAAGAATCTTTTTTAGGTCCGATTCAATCTTTCTACCTGCCCTGAACTCTGGGGGTTATACTCACAGTGTAATTTCCATTTGGCCCCGAGACCCCCTGCCAGCGCCTGTAGAGTCTTGGCCACAAGCTCAGGGCCATTGTCAGAGCCTAGGGAGGAGGGCACTCCAAACCAGGAAATTATTTCTTCCAGCAAGATTTTGGCAACTGCATGGGCAGTTTCTGTTTTTGTTGCAAAAGCCTCAGGCCACCCCGTGAAGGTGTCTACAAGAACTAGGAGGTACAGGAATCCAAATTTTCCAGGCCGCACTTCAGTGAAATCAAGTTCCTAATGTTCACAGGGCCATGAGCATCGGAGGCGGATCCCGGGGTGCAAGTTTGGGTTGGCCGGCCGGGTCAGCTGGCAGGCAGTACATTTGTCGACCAACTCTGTCAGGAAGGCGCAGGAGCCTTGAAAGCGAATCCGTCCCTTCCTGAGTAGTTCATGAAGTTTGTTAGCACCCATGTGTGTGAGATGGTGGAGATGGGTGGTCAAGAGCTGGTCAGCAACTCTAGGTAAGAGCAAGTTGCCAGCAGGATCCTGGAAGAAAGATCCAACAGGCCATCCTTCCTTCTCTTTTATCCATTTGCGGTCACTGTCCAAATATTGTGGAGGGTCCGGTGGGGGGTTTGGGATGGGACATGAGGGGCCATGTGGCTCTAGGTCAGTCTGGATGGACATCACTAGAGTACAGGCTTGGTCCCTCATTGCAACTGCTTTAGCAGCCTCGTCTGCCCAGTGGTTTCCCATGGCGGGGAGAGACAAGCCGCTTTGGTGTCCAGGGGTATGTACAACAGCAACCGCATGGGGCTCCCAGACTGCTGTGAGGAGATCCTGGATGTCCTCGAGGTGGGCCACCGGCTTCCCAGTTGAAGTGACAAATCCCTTTTCCCAGTATATCAGTGCATGCACATGCAGGGTGGTGAAGGCATAGTGACTATCTGTATATATGGTGACTCGCTTGTCCTTTGCTGCCTGCAAGGCTGCTGACAAAGCAACCAGTTCAGCTTTCTGTGCCGACGTCCCTTCAGGGAGGGAAGCGTCCCAAATGATCTGGCCAGTGTGATCTACTACTGCGGCTTCGGCTCTCCTACCTTGTGGGGACATGAAACTGCTGCCACAGGTGAAGAAGAGGAGGTCTGGATTGGCTAGAGGAACTTCCTTAAGGTCAGGCCATGAAGATACCGATTCCACAAGGATCTCTTGGCAGGAATGCGTCTCAGTGTTGTCATCCCGGTGGGGAGAAGTGTGGCAGGGTTAAGAGTGGACACTACCTGGAAGGACAGCCGAGCCTCATTCAGGAGGAGCTATTGGTAGTGGGTCAGCCGAGCGTGGGACAGCCAGCGCACCGGAGGCTGACGGAGGACGCTCTCAATGACGTGTGAAGTGGCAATGAGAAGTGGCTGGCCATGTGTGAGTTTGTCAGCATCCTTGACCAAGAGGGCCACTGCTGCGATGATGCGGAGACAGGAAGGCCATCCCGCCGAGACAGGGTTGAGCCATTTGGAAAGGTAGGCCACTGGCCTGTCCCAGGGTCCCAGTTTCTGAGTGAGGATCCCTTTTGCCACCCCCTGACATTCGTCAATGAACAGCTGGTAAGGTTTCTCTGGGTCAGGTAGGGCTATGGCCGGGGCCTGCAGCATAGCCTTTCAGAGGTCCTGGAAGGTGATTTCCATGTCCTCAGTCCAGACCCAGTTTGAGGTTTCCTGGGCGGCAGCGTAGAGGGGCTTTGCTGTCTCTGCAAAGTTGGGTATCCAAAGACGACAGTATCCCACAGATCCCAGGAATTCCCATACCTGCTGGGGTGACGAGGGGGTGGGGATGGAGAGGATGGTCTGGGTCATGGCCGGGGAAGCTAGCGGAGACCATCATGCAGGTGATAGTCAAGGAAGGTGAACTCTTGGTGGGCTATGTGTGCTTTCTTGGCACTGACACAATAGCCAGCAACCTTGAGGCAGAGCAAGAGGTCCCTTGTAGCCTCCTTACAGTATTCCTCTGTGGGAGAGGCGATCAGCAAGTCATCTACATATTGTAAGAGAGTCATGGTAGGGTGGAGTTGGAGAAAAGGTTTCCGCCAATGCATTGCTAAACAAGCTCGGGGTGAGTTTCAGCCCTTGGGGCAGCCTAGTCCATGTGAGTTTAATGGTTGAATGGGTTTCAGGGGAGAACCACTCAAAGGCAAAGATGGGCTGACTGACAGTGGCCAGTGGAAGGGTGAAAAAGGCATCCTTTAGGTCCAAAGTAGTATACCATTTCAAGGAAGGGCGTAGATTGCTAAGGAGAGTATATGAGTTTGGGATGGTGGGGTGGACATCCTCAACACGCCTGTTAAGTTCACTCAAGTCCTGAATGGGCCTATAATCCCCTGTGCCTGGTTTATGGACAGGGAGGAGTGGGGTGTTCCATGGATATTTGCAAGGCGTGATAATCCCAGAGGCCAGGAGGCGCTGAATATGGGGTTGAATGCTGTGTCTGGCCTTAGCTGACATTGGGTATTGCTTAACCCATATGGGGGTGACCCCACTCCTGAGGGGGACGATAATGAGTGGTTGATTTATAGCCGGCCCAACTCCAGAAAGTTCAGCTTGTGAATTTTAAAATCTCCATCTTGCTTGGTCTAGCACCCAAAATTGTGCACACCCACACTACACGGGCATGTGCTAGTCAATGACAAATCAGAAATAACTAACTGCCCACCGGGGCTGTCCTAAGCCAAGCTTGAGCCACCATTGGCACTTGTGAGGCATAGGAAGTGAGGTAGGGAACAGCCTCTGAAATTCGCTGACTTCCTGTGGACAGAGTTAGGCAGGAGTTTGTGCTAGGAGCTTGAGGAGGGAGGAGGCCCGCAGACAGCTTCCCTTCAGATCTGTCACATGAGTCAAAGACTGATTTTCTTCTCTACCTTGGCCCTTTGGGCCTAAACTCCCTCTGGCTCAGCCAAAAGGTTGAGTTAACCTTTTCCCCTTTTCTACTCTCTCCTTCTCTTCCTCTCCCTTTTTCTTACTCCCATTGTGATTAAACCACCATAATCTCCATTCTGATTTGAGTGTTTCATTTTAGGAATTTCATAAGTAAATTCCTTGGCTACCATAAATTAATATTATAACAACCGTTAAAGGTGATTTTCACCTTTACAAGCCCAGACCTTAGGAATGGAGTCTACCCATGGCTGCACATGTGGGGGAATGTCCAGAGGGGCTGGTTCAGAATATAGAAGGTGTTCATCCTGGAGAGCTAGGGTAGGGACCGTGAGAGGGGTTCCTGAGCCATTGGTAAGGGACACGGTCCCGCGGGAAAAATGAATATGGCCCCCGATCTTGTGGAGGAGGTCTCGACCGATAAGGGGGGTAGGGCTCTTAGGAATAATAAGGAAGGAATGGGAAACTTGGCGAGTTCCCAGATTGACAGTCCATGCTGTGGTCCAGGGGTACCAGTTGAACCCCATCATCCCTTGGACCAAGGAGATTTTGGAACTGATCTTCCCGAAGGGTGACAGGAGGACCAAATGTTTGGCCCCAGTGTCCACAAGCATGGGAAGGGGTTTCCCCTCGATGTAAGCCGTTACCAGGACTCAGGGAGGGGACCTGAGACCCGTCCCCCTCAGTCATCCTCAGTAGAGGCGATAACATTCTTGTTGAGCTGTCCCCAGTCAGTGTTGGGGGAGGGGTATCCCACTGTCTTAGGGGACCCTGCTGGCCTTGCCTCATTCTGCCTTGTATTCTCTGGGGGCAGTGATGCTGCCAATGGCCAATTTTACCACAAAGGAAACAAGGGCCCAGTGGGCGTTGATCAGACGGCTGCCCACCAGGGGGAGGGGGCTGGGCCAAGGCTGCCAACGAGGACCTGGGTTGCCTGTTGTTGGGTCCAGATCAATTGCTTCCTAGCCTTCTCTTCCCTAGCCTGGAGGTCATGCAGACGTTTGAATTCTCTTTCTTCAGCCTCCTTCTGTTTCTGTTCCTGCCTAGCAATGTCCTCCTGCCTTAGTCAGTCAGCCCATTCCTCAGGGGTTTTGCAGGAGTTAAAAACTCTCTGCCACTTTATGTAACTTGGTCAGAGATTGGGCTGTACGTGCTTCTGCCCTCTGGAGCTTCCTGTGAATGTCAGGGGCTGATTGATTGAAAAAAGCAAGGAGAACAGCTGTCTGGCTATTGGGCGCTGTTGGGTCCACTGGGGAATAGATGCGGAAGGCTTCCTGCAGCCGCTCAAGAAACGCAGCAGGGGTCTCTTTGGGGCCCTGACTAACAGAGTCAATTTTAGCCAAATTGGTGGGCTTATGGGCAGCTGCCTGAAGCCCAGTGAGGAGGGTCTAGTGGTAGGACTGAAGACGCTCCCTACCTTGATCAGTGGTGAAGTTCCAATCAGGCCACTTAGTGGGGAGCACTACAGCAAGGCATGCAGGGTCTGTGGTGGGCCTCCCATCGTCCCCATGAACCAACTTTTTGCTTTCAGAGATGATCCGATCATGTTCTTCACTAGTGAAGAGACTGCGGAGTAATTGCTGACAGTCATTCCAAGTGGGACTGTGGGTGAGAAAAACGGACTCAACCAGGTCTATCAGCTTCTGGGGCTGCTCAGAGAAAGTGGGATTTTGATGTTTCCAATTATAGAGGTCAGATGAAGTGAAAGGCCAATACTGGAAAATGAGGGGACTCCCTTCCACCATGGGCCCGATTGAGGACCAATAAAATTATGGTAGAGGAGGGGGCTTCTGCCGAATCCGGGGGTGGCAGTTGCATTAAGGGCACCCGGCTTCTGGTGCGGTGAGCTGGGGGAGGGATGAGTAAGTCAGCTTTGCCTACTGCCACTGCCTCATTCCCATCAAGGGGAAGAGGAGGATACAGCTAATGGTTGTAGGGAGGTGGTGGTAAAGGAGGGTTGGGGGCAGTTCCTCGGGAGGAGGAAGAACTGGGGGCAGAGGGAGGGACTCTAGTTTAGGCTTCTCAGGGGAGTCCCTGGGCTTAGTTCTGTTGTCTAATGAAGTCGCAAGGATGTGGACAGCTCCCATGTAAGGTTTCAACCAGGGTGGGGAGTTTAAAGCTAAGTCTTGCCAGGTCAGGATGTAGGGGACCTGGTCTGGGGTCCAGGGAGGAAGACCCACCCCCGAATGGCAGAGATGACACTGTTCTGCCAAGTACCTCCTCGAGGCCACCCGCACCCAAAGGAGGGCCATTCCACTTTACAGAAAGTCTGCAACTTTCCTTTATGAATGGTCAGGCTTAGGTTTGCGACTCTTGACTTAAAGTCAGCATAATGTTGGAGGACCAGATCCAAGGGGGTGGACTGGCCTTGGCCCATATTGGGTCGAGAGGTTAAGGAGAAGATGAGGAAATAAATTAGAGAGAGTAAGATGAGGAGGGGAGTGATACTGGGGAGTTTGAAGAATCCCAGTGTGTCTATAAAAATCACCTAGGGCTATAAGAGCCACCTAGGGCTATATAAAAAATCACCTAGAGAGCTTGGGGCATCCCCCAGTCCCCCTTAGGGGTGCAATATCTTCCCAAGGGGGACTCAAAACCCCCTTCTCAACCTGCCAGAGACTGAAACTTTGGCTCGGGGGACTCAAACCTCCCGAAAGTTCCAAGGTTGGTATGTACCCTGGACCATAATCCTTCCCCACCCCTCAGACAGATTTCAAGCACTTCCCCTGGTTCTCAATTGCTTTCCTCACAGATGACAAAAACTGCTATACAAGAACAGGGTCCACTCTCAGAAACAGGTAGGAGATTCGGACAGGTGCCGCAGGGCAAACCCCTCACCCCAGAAAGGGATGGGCCTCAGAACTTAGCGTTAGGATGACCTGTAAAAATCGCAGGCACAGAATTTATCATCCACTAAGCCATATGTTCAGCAAGAGTACTCTTCTCCCCAATACAATTGCGATCACCACACACACACGCACACTCCACTTGGCTCACCTGAAGGTCCGGTAGAAGGCAGTGCCTTTGGCCCTTCTATCAAAGGGTTCTGAGGTGGGGACGAGCCCCCAAATGTTAGGGTCCGGGTTGTCGCCCACCACCAAGGAAGACCAGTAGACAATGCAATTAAGCAAAAGGGTCGTTTATTGATCTGGTGCACTCCAGGGGAGCTCAGCATAGGAGTTCCAATTGTAGCTTGTGAATGCAAAGGTTTATATGCCCACCAGCATGTATGGCCCCCAAGTCCTTATCTGGTACATACTATTGTTGGAACTTTGACATGTTTATGTTTTCCGCCAGGGGTCTGCTTGGCCCCTAAGTTCTTATCTTAGAAGGTACATACTGCTGCTGGGACCTTGACATGTTTTTGTTTTCCATCGGGGGCTTATGAATGTTCTGAACTTCCAAGCCTGAGCGGTTTCCTGCTCAGGCCTCCCTCACATACACCTGAGGACATTCCTCACTTCCCCTGTCCCTCTGTCCAGCAGCCCAACGGAAAAGCTTTCTCTCTTCCCTGTCCTAGGTAAGGTGCTGAGTAAGGGTGGGGAGAGTGGGCTCATAGGTTGCATGAGGGTGTGGCATAGATGGCAGCCTATTGAGTCTGTGGTGAAGGTGATTCCCATGGTGGAGGTGGAAAGGAGCTAGGTTTGAGGGGAGCATACTTGACAGTGTGGCGCATAGATGAAGGGTCAAGGAGTGCTCAGGCCAATCTTTCCCTCTCCATGCCTACCTCTTGTCACCAGCCCCTCTGCCCAGCAGCCCAATGGGAGTGTTTCCTCCTTCCCCTGTTTGGAGTAAGGGGGTCAGGGGGCAGGACAGGGCACTCTGTCTCTGGGGGGGAGGGCATGGCACTTGTTCTGGGGGGTAGGATGGGGTGGGGCCAGCACACCATCTCTAAAATGTTTGCCATTACTGTCCTAGACTAACAATACTTAAGGGAGATGATGGATATAATTTTATCTCAGTATCCAACCCGTTTCTGAAAAGAGTAGAGTGGTGGCTAGTTTCTAACCTCAACTTGTTTCCAGGAGGACTGAAAGTCTCCTTTGGAGAAGGGTGGAAGGAGGAAATGCTAGAGACATATCTATTCTGGCTTCCCAGTGAGTCAGGCAAAACATGCCATACTATAACTTGAAGATACCTATCTGTGCTAGAGCATTATCATTCTTTTAGTGCCTTAGGCTTACAATCTCTGCATTTTCCTTAATTCCTCACTTTGACCTATCCTCATATATACAATTGATTTCTCTCTTTATATCTCTTATATCTAACTCATCTTCTCTTCTCACATGGCTACCATTTTAATTCAGGTTCTTATAACCTCACATTTAGATTATTGCAATAGCTTCCTATCTGTTTTCCCTTCCTCATCTCTCTCTCTACGGTAATATTTAAAATAGTTGGAGATATAAATTGTAGTGAGATATAAGAGAGGGTGAGTAAATTTGACCGCAGAAAATATGTTTCACTACAGTGTCTTGGTTTTTAAATCAAATATAAGGTGGTCACCAGGGAATATATTCCCAAATTATGAATATGCCCAAATCAACTGGGGTTTTTTTTAATATATTTTATTTGATCATTTCCAAGCATTATTCATTAAAGACATAGATCATTTTATTTTCCTCCCCCCCACCCCCCATAGCCGACGTGTAAATCCACTGGGCATTACATGTTTTCTTGATTTGAACCCATTGCTATGTTGATAATATTTGCATTAGAGTGTTCATTTAGAGTCTCTCCTCTGTCATGTCCCCTCAACCGCTGTATTCAGGCAGTTGCTTTTCCTCGGTGTTTCCACTCCCATAGTTTATCCTTTGCTTATGAATAGTGTTTTTTTCTCCTGGATCCCTGCAAATTGTTCAGGGACATTACACCGCCATTAATGGAGATGTCCATTACGTTTGATTATACCACAGTGTATCAGTCTCTGTGTACAATGTTCTCCTGGTTCTGCTCCTCTCGCTCTGCATCACTTCCTGGAGGTTGTTCCAGTCTCCATGGAACTTCTCCACTTTATTATTCCTTTTAGCACAATAGTATTCCATCAACAACATATACCACAATTTGCTCAGCCATTCCCCAATTGATGGGCATCCCCTCGTTTTCCAGTTTTTGGCCACCACAAAGAGCGCAGCTATGAATATTTTTGTACAAGTCTTTTTGTCCATTATCTCTTTGGGGTACAGACCCAGCAGTGCTATGGCTGGATCAAAGGGTAGATATTCTTTTTTCGCCCTTTGGGCATAGTTCCAAATTGCCCTCCAGAATGGTTGGATCAGTTCACAACTCCACCAGCAATGAATTAATGTCCCTACTTTGCCACATCCCCTCCAGCATTCATTACTTTCCTTTGCTGTTATGTTAGCCAATCTGCTAGGTGTGAGGTGATAGCTCAGAATTGTTTTTATTTGCATATCTCTGATTATAAGAGATTTAGAACACTTCTTCATGTGCTTGTTAATAGTTTTGATTTCTTTATCTGAGAACTGCCTATCCATGCCCCTTGCCCATTTATCAATTGGAGAATGGCTTGATTTTTTGTACAATTGATTTAGCTCTTTATAAATATGAGTAATTAAACCTTTGTCAGAGGTTTCTATGAAGATTTTTTCCCAATTTGTTGTTTCCCTTCTGATTTTAGTTACATTGGTTTTGTTTGTACAAAAGCTTTTTAGTTTGATGTAGTCAAAATTATTTATTTTACATTTTGTGATACTTTCTATGTCTTGCTTGGTTTTAAAGCCTTTCCCCTCCCAAAGGTCTGACATGTATACTATTCTGTGTTTACCCAATTTACTTATGGTTTCCTTCTTTATGTTTAAGTCACTCACCCATTTTGAATTTATCTTGGTGTAGGGTGTGAGGTGTTGATCTATTCCTAGTCTCTCCCATACTGTCTTCCAATTTTCCCAGCAGTTTTTGTCGAATAGTGGATTTTTGTCCCAAAAACTGGGATCTTTGGGTTTATCGTATACTGTCTTGCTGAGGTAGCTTTCCCCCAGTCTATTCCACTGATCTTCCTTTCTGTTTCTTAGCCAGTACCAAATAGTTTTGATGACTGCTGCTTTGTTATATAGTTTAAGGTCAGGGACTGCAAGGCCCCCATCATATGTGTTTTTTTTTTCATTATTTCCCTGGATATCTTTGATCTTTTGTTCTTCCAAATGAACTTTGTTATGGTTTTTTCTAAATCAGTAAAGAAGTATTTTGGTAGTTCAATGGGTATGGCACTAAATAGATAAATAAGTTTGGGTAGGATGGTCATTTTTATTATATTGGCTCATCCTATACATGAGCAGTTAATGTTTTTCCATTTGCTCAAGTCTAGTTTTAGTTGTGTGCAGAGTGTTTTGTAGTTGTGTTCATATAGTTCCTGTGTTTGTCTTGGGAGGTAGATTCCTAGGTATTTTATTTTGTCTAAGGTGATTTTGAATGGGATTTCTCTTTCTAGTTCTTGCTGCTGAGCTGTGTTGGAGATATATAGAAAAGCTGATGATTTATGTGGGTTTATTTTGTATCCTGCAACTTTGCTAAAGTTGTTGATTATTTCAATTAGCTTTTTGGTTGAATCTCTAGGATTCTTTAAGTAGACCATCATGTCATCCGCAAAGAGTGATAACTTGGTCTCCTCCTTGCCTATTTTGATGCCTTCAATTCCTTTATCTTCTCTAATTGCTACTGCTAGTGTTTCTAGTACAATGTCAAATAGTACAGGTGATAATGGGCATCCTTGTTTCACTCCTGATCTTATTGGGAATGCATCTAGTTTATCCCCATTGCAGATGATATTAGCTGATGGTTTTAGATATATACTGTTTATTATTTTTAGGAATGACCCTTCTATTCCTATGCTTTCTAGTGTTTTTAATAGGAATGGATGTTGTATTTTATCAAACGCTTTTTCTGCATCTATTGAGATAATCATGTGGTTCTTGCTAGTTTGCTTGTTGATGTGGTCAATTATGTGGATGGTTTTCCTAATGTTGAACCAGCCCTGCATCCCTGGTATGAATCCTACTTGATCATGGTGAATGATCCTTCTGATCACTTGCTGGAGTCTTTTTGCTAGTATCCTATTTAAGATTTTTGCATCTATATTCATTAGGGAGATTGGCCTATAGTTTTCTTCCTCTGTTTTTGACCTGCCTGGTTTTGGAATCAGTACCATGTTTGTGTCGTAAAAGGAGTTTGGTAGAACTCCCTCTTTGCTTATTATGTCAAATAGTTTGTATAGTATTGGGATTAACTGTTCTCTGAATGTTTGATAGAATTCACTGGTGAATCCATCAGGCCCTGGGGATTTTTTCTTAGGAAGTTCTTTGATGGCTTGTTGGATTTCATTTTCTGATATGGGATTATTTAGGAATTCTATTTCCTCTTCTGTTAGTCTAGGCAGTTTGTATTTTTGTATATATTCATCCATTTCTCCTAAATTGGTGTATTTGTTGCCATATAATTGGGCAAAGTAATTTCTAATGATTGCCTTAATTTCCTCCTCATTGGAGGTGCTGTCCCCCTTTTCATCTTTAATGCTGTTAATTTGCTTTTCTTCCTTCCTTTTTTAAATTAGATTGACCAGTACTTTGTCTATTTTGTTTGTATTTTCAAAGTACCAGCTTCTTGTCTTATTTATTAAATCAATAGTTCTATCACTTTTGATTTTATTAATTTCTCCCTTAATTTTTAGGATTTCTAGTTTGGTTTTCTGCTGGGGGGTTTTAATTTGATCGCTTTCGAGTTTTTTCATTTGCATTTCCAATTGATTGATCTCTGCTCTCCCTAGTTTGTTAATATAAGCATTCAGGGATATGAATTTACCTCTGATTACCGCTTTGGCTGCATCCCAAAAGGTTTGAAAGGATGTCTCGCCATTGTCATTTTCCTCGATGAAATTATTAATTGTTTCTATGATTTCTTCTTTAACTAAACGGTTTTGGAGTATCATATTGTTTAATTTCCAATTGGTTTTAGATTTGGTTTTCCATGTACCATTACTAATCATTATTTTTATTGCCTTGTGATCTGAGAAGGCTGCATTCATTATTTCTGCTTTTCTGCATTTGTGTGCTATGTTTCTGTGACCTAATGTATGGTCAATTTTTGTGAATGTGCCATGTGGTGCTGAGAAGAAGGTGTATTCCTTTTTATCCCTATTTATTTTTCTCCATATGTCTATTAATTCTAATTTTTCTAAGATTTCATTCACTTCTTTTACCTCTTTCTTATTTATTTTTTGATTTGATTTATCTAAATTTGATAATGGTTGGTTCCTTCAGTTCTCCTAGTTTCTCCATTAGAAATTTGGGTGCTATATGTAAAGATTAAAATTTAGGAATATGGGGAGACTGAGGCAGGTAGAAATTAGTTTCTCTCTGCAAGGAGTATTATATTTTTTTGAGGTTTATTAAAGGTTAAAGATTAAAAAATATATACAAGTAAGAAACATGTGCCTAGGCCAGAGGCCTAGGCAAAATAACCTCACATCATGGAAGAGACGCCTCTGCTCCAAAACGGACGTCCAAAAGCCAAGAGAGCCTCTCAAAAGCCTTGAATGAGCTTAAATCCCTTCTCGATCTCGGCCCAGGTGAGATTACAAGGCATTCTGGGGAAGTGGAGCAAAGGCTCATGGGGATTGTAGTCCTGTATTCGAGTCTATTTTTCACATTCCCCCGTGTGATCATTTGCAAAAAAATTAATTTTTTTTCCAAAGGATCATGAAAACAAAATCAACTTAAAAGATTACAATAGTGTGAGGATAAGAGAAAAAAGAATAAAACCAATAATTTCTGAACACATTGACAAAAAGCCGTTAGGGGGCAGACCCCTTTGGCATAAAAGTATACATACAAATAAATGTTCAATCAACCACACCCAAAGTTCAATTTTGTGCAACTTGTGGTCTGGAGGTTTCTTCATGGTGGCTTCTCCAACAGTTCAGTTCTGGATTCAGAGAGGCAGCATCTTCTTCACCTAAAATTCTTCTCAAAAGGAATTTAAACTTTGCAATTTAAATAATGATATTTTTTTACATTCCCCCGTGTTGTGGGTGATTGAAAGATTCAGAATCAGTTAGGGATGCATGGCTGAGGTATGAGGTATATGAATCAATTGGCAAGAGATATTAAAAAAGACATCAGAAAATCCAAAAGAAAAGAAAAATTTCTGGATGAAAATATAGACTATCAAAGTCTTATGTGTAAAAATTCCAAGTAGAAGAAAAATAAATCTATAACAGGTCCTTCAATCAGGGCCCAATCAAAATGATCTAAGTAATGATGCATTTACCCAGTCAGTAGCCAGGACTACAGAAAGGTACCACACTATGAGAGGTAGAAAAGAAAGGGACCAGATTATAGAAGCCAAGTAGGAGCCAAGGTTTTGGGGATACTCATCTGTGAGTATCTTCAGAGTGAGTGTAGATACAAGGAAAGCCTATGTCTTAACACATGTTAAACATAGTAACCTCGAGTCTTCACACTAGGTTCAAGACCTTTGTATTGGCCTAGAAGTGCATCAATCCATCCTAGATTGGCCTTTCTTTGGCCCTATGAAATGGCTCTTGTGTGTATCTCTTGTCCTGGAATCAGACAGAATCATTAAGCAAAGTCCCATAATTTATTTAAATAATGAGTGGCATCATTTTTATAGTCACAAGCTTTTTAGGGCATGCATTAGCAAATGTATCTTAAACTTGTAGCACTGAAAATCAAAAGGTTAAAGAAAATCTTAATACTGGTGACATGTGCTTCAAATATAAAAAGGAGAAAAAATAATAAAAAAACTGAAAAAGTATATTGCACATGCAAGAAAAATATAATAATAAAAGAGCTTTAAAAAATTCAAAAATATAGCTTATAATCATTGACACTCTGTGTCAGTTAAGAAAAATAAAATACAAGGCTTTCTCACCAAAAAATGAGATCCGTTTCCTCTTTGTATCTGGCCATGATCACTGTGAGTAGAAGGCAAATGAATTGAACAAGGTTAACAATTTTTTCATCTTTAAAAATACAGTAGTACAAATATGTAGATATCAATATCCCCAAAATTCTCAATAGCCCAATTAATTACAATAGCAAACAAACACACTTTCATATTTCACATAAGTTGCTGTATGACATTTTAAAAACCTATGAATTGATGGACATTTGTCACAATTTTTACAAACATAGCAATCCTTCAACCTTGGCATTTAAACATATTTTTTAAAACAAAGTAAAACTCATCTTGGGTTTAGAACATAATCAAGAAATCTATATATCATTCTGGTAGAAATAAAATAGTGAGCTGAAGAGTATAAATAAAGGGGTGCTCCTTTTTCTTGGAGGCTTATAGGGATACAAATGCCCTGAGATTAACTGCCCAACTTCCATTCACATGTGGGAAGGTTGGGGGTTTATAAAATGTATTTCACTTCAGCTACTATTGGCCTTACCTCGTGGTAGGGGCAGGCAAAAATAACCAGATTGTTAAAAAAAAATTCCAAAAATCATATTTAAAAAACCCTTAAAATCAAATCATTTGAGGTATTTAGCACATTAAATTTTCCAAAGGTTGTTAATACAATTATAACCAGTTCTGAAGTCCATCTATCCTCAGCAAAATAGAAAAAAGCTGTTTTTTCATATATGGGCTTATTCACAATAATATTTGTTCAACACAGTTATAAGGGAAAACAACAGAATTTTAAAACTCAGTACATTCAAAATAAATTCAATCAACCTTCAGTTCACAGAATAATATTCAATCCAGTAATATATGAACTTAAAATCACAAAGTTAAACCATAACAAAAAATGCAATAGAATACAGAGATTTTTTATAAACCATTGGAGTCTGAAATGCCTTAGAATATAGCCTTTACTCTCTTCAAAGTTCCTTGGGTTTTGTTTGTTTGTTTGTTTTTAATTATCCATTTAAATGTCTATTGTCCGAAGGTAGAGTAGTAAAGGCTAGGCTATGGGGTTCAAGGGATCCGTCCAGGGCCCCACAGCTGGGAAGCATCGGAGGCCAGATTTTAGCTAGAGACCTCCCTTCTCTGGGCCTGGCTTCCAGTTCGCTGGGCCACCCATTTTCCTCCCCAAAGGTAAAGTTGAATCTTTGGGCTGAGTCTGCTCCCAGACAGGCAGGTAAAATCAATGAAATTGCCAGAAGAGTCAAAAATCCTTTTAAACAGCCCATTGCTTTTTAGGTTTCTGTTTGAAAAGATGTTTCTGATCTCTAGTCTTTTCTCTCTTTCCCCTCTGATACCCCCAGCCACGTGGAGGCTTAGCCTAAGGGAAAATTACCCGATCTCCTTTCCCTCTGGTCTCTCCCCTCCGCCCACGTGGCCAATACTGTTACCAGCTGGTCGCAATGAGTCCTGAGCGATCTGCTCCAAGGATCTGGGTGATGAGCCGGCTGGGTCGGGCTCCTGGGTCTGGGGCACAGAAATAGGCAGGCAGTGGCCCGGTGAGAGGCCAGGAGCAGGAGCGGCTGCGGAGATGGTCAAGGCCGGGACCAGGTACCAGGTGAGGACAATCAGGGCTGCAGGCTGAGGCAGGAAGTGGCGGGACCGAGCCAGGTGGGGTGGGCAGCAGGTCCGGAGCCTGTAGCAGCTTTGCGAGGGTAGAAAACCTTGGCCAGAGAGATATGGCTCAAAAAAAATTTCTAGGTACTAGCTATTAAAACTGAATGTAAGATCAGAAAAGAAATCAGAAGACTGAGTTTTTTTGTCCCATCTGGGTCGCCATCTGTAAAGATTAAAATTTAGGAATATGGGGAGACTGAGGCAGGTAGAAATTAGTTTCTCTCTGCAAGGAGTATTATATTTTTTTGAGGTTTATTAAAGGTTAAAGATTAAAAAATATATACAAGTAAGAAACATGTGCCTAGGCCAGAGGCCTAGGCAAAATAACCTCACATCATGGAAGAGACGCCTCTGCTCCAAAACGGACGTCCAAAAGCCAAGAGAGCCTCTCAAAAGCCTTGAATGAGCTTAAATCCCTTCTCGATCTCGGCCCAGGTGAGATTACAAGGCATTCTGGGGAAGTGGAGCAAAGGCTCATGGGGATTGTAGTCCTGTATTCGAGTCTATTTTTCACATATATTATTTCGTGCATACATGTTGATTAATGATATTTCCTCATTGTCTACAGTCCCTTTTAACAAAATATAATTACCTTCCCTATCCCTTTTGATCAGGTCTATTTTTGCATTGGCTTTATCAGATATCATGATTACCACTCTTGCCTTCTTTCTATCAGTTGAGGCCCAGAAGGTCTTACTCCATCCTTTAATTCTGACCTTGTGGGTGTCAACCCGCCTCATGTGTGTTTCTTGAAGACAACATATGGTAGGGTTTTGTATTCTAATCCATTCTGCTATTTGTCTACGTTTTATGGGTGAGTTCATCCTATTCACGTTCAAAGTTATGATTGTCATTTGTGGACTCCCTGGCATTTTGATAGCCTTCCCTAATTCTAACCTTTTCTTCTTCGGCTCTACCTTTTAGTCCAGTGATTTACTTTGAATCAGTCCCCCTTATCCCCTCCCTTGATGTTTCCCTTTTTAGTCTCTCCCTTTTTGTTCCCTCCCCCTCCCCCCTCTCTTTCCCTCCCTTTTTGTTCTCCCTCTCCCCCCTCCCCCCCTTGGTTTTCCCTTCTCCCTACCCTTGTTGGGTAAGATAGAATTCAAGATCCCAATGGATCTAGATGTTTTTCCCTCTCAGAGTTGATTTTAGGTTTAAGTAGATTAGATTAAGAGATTGAGATTAAGACTGAGATTAAGGTTTAAGTAAACCCCCCCCTCTTCTTCTCCTTCTTATAGGAGTTTTCTTCCCCTCCCCTTCCCATGTGAATCTTTGTGTGAGAAAGATTATTCTATTTGGTCTTTCTTTACCCCCTATTTATACATTACATTTTCCCCACATATTAGTATACATAGATTGATATAAATGTAGTCCTTATAGAAGAGAGTTTGAGTAAAAGAAGAAGATAACATTTTCCCCCTTTCCTTAATATTTACCTTTTCAGGTATTCCTTGCTCTTTGATTTTCGGTATCAAAATTTCCACAGAGCTCTGGTCTTTTCTTTGCAAAAAGTTGGAAATCTTCTATTTTGTTGAATGCCCATACTTTCCCTTGGAAGTATATAGTCAGTTTTGCTGGGTAGCTGATTCTTGGTTGGAGACCCAGCTCTCTTGCCTTTCTGAAGATCATGTTCTATGCCTTACGATCATTCAGAGTAGAACTTGCAAGGTCTTGGGTGACCCTGATTGGCATTCCTTTATATCTAAATTGTCTTTTTCTGGCTTCCTGTAGGATTTTTTCTTTTGTTTGATAGCTTTGGAATTTGGCAATTACATTCCTGGGAGTTGTCTTTTGGGGGTTTAGTGTAGAAGGTGTTCTGTGAGCTTTGTCAGTGGCTGTATTGCCCCCTTGTTCTAGAATCTCTGGGCAATTTTCTTTGATTATATCTTGTATCACCATGTCCAGTTTGGTGTTTATTTCTGGCTTTTCTGGGAGTCCAATTATTCTTAAATTATCTCTTCTCCCTCTATTTTCCAGATCTGTCATTTGGTCATTTCTGATCCAAATTCTTCATGGGTTTGTGGAGAGTTTCCATTTCCTTTGGAAGATTTTGGAGCATTTTCTTATATATCTTCTATCTCCTCTGTATTTTGTATTTTGGCTCCATAGAATGTGTCCAAAGATGCCCCTTTCTTCTTATTTTTCTTGGTATTTTGGGGCTTCTGTGCTTCTGTGGAGTTTGCCGTCTCTGAATGTGGAGGATTAGCTTTTCTTATCTCTGTCTGGTGTTCAGAGGCTTTAGTCCTGGGCAGATTGTCGGTTCTATGAGGTTTCCCTGGGTTAAATTGAGTATGCCTCACTGGAACTGGAGTGGAAGTGTCGGACCAGGAGGCCACACTCTCCCCCGGCTCTCTGGGTCGGGTTGCTTTCCGGAAGTTGCCTTCAGAATAGCTGGCCATGAGGCTGTTTCCTTGGCCTGCGGGGGGATGGGCTGTGGCTTCCAGGAGCTCCGAGGGCAGTGACTTTCACTGAGACTTGGATAGCAGGATCCAGCCCGTGAGGCTGTCTTGCCCGCCCTGAGGGTTGCTGTTGTTTCAGACAAGCCTGCTCTCTGCGGGGGGAGCTCTGAGGGCAGTGACTTTCACTGGGACTCGGATAGAAGGCCCTGAGGGTTGTTGTTGTTTTAGAAGACCCGGCTCTCTGAGCCGGGCGGGGCTGCGGCTTCCCAGAGCCTTGGACTCTGTGCTCCTACCCCTTAGGTCCGAGTGATCTCGGGTTCTGGCTTTTGAGGGGGGCCGTACCTTCTGATCCAGGTCCAGGTCCAGGAGGAGGATTCCCAGGGTCTATGCTGTTGATCATCTTGAATTTCGGCACCTTAGGAGCTTATAGTTTGAGATCGGTCGGGAAGCGTTTTCCGGAGATCTGAACTTTAGCTTTCTCTAAGCCTCCATCTTGAGTCAACTGGGTTTTATAGAGATTTTAATTAACAAAACAATGAGTAATCAAAGAAAGAGAGAGAGAGAAAAAGGGTATAAGTATGAAGGGCCTTAAGCCAACATGGCCTAGACCTGAGTCTTAAGAGAGAGAGAATCAGTCAGTTTTTTATCACTCACCACAAGATTTGCCTTAAGCAAGGATGCCTGGGGAACAGATAAACTGTAATATTTAAAAGAGTTAGAGGCATAAACTGTTATATTTAAAATAGTTGGTAAATCTGGAAGCAAGGCAGCAGGGTTAAGAGTAGTACAACGTTTTAAAGTAATGTTTTCACTATTTAATAAGGTTATTTCATATCTTGTAATTCTCTGATCCGAGAATGCCTGTGTTCTATATTTTATCAACAATGCCTCTACTTCATGTGGGCACATTATTGTTAATGGACATCCCAATACTAAATCAATAGTTTTTGTTACCAGTAAGGCTGTAGCAGCTACTCCTCTAAGACATGGTGGTGCTCCTGCTTCTACTGGGTCCAGTTGAGCAGAATAATAAGCAATTGGGAGCTGAGAAGGTCCCAAAGTCTGAGTTAACATGCCAGAAGCTACTTTTCTTCACTCATGCACATACAAAGTAAATGGCTTGTTGTCATCTGGGATGCCTAGAGCAGGGGCAGACAGGATAGCCTTTTTTAGATCGGATAGAGCTGACAAGTGTTCAGGCTCTAATTTGAGGGTTTCAGGAACCAAATCCTTTGTTAATGCTTTTGGGGTTTAGTAATTTCTCCATAGCAAGGAATCCATTGTCTGCAAAACCCTGTTGTTCCTAAAATTGCTCTCAACTGCTTCTTAATAGTAGGAGCACTTAAATTTTGAATATTCTCAATTCGTTTTGGAGAAATATAACAAGCACCCGCAGTCAGGATGAATCCCAAATATTCTACTTTAGGGAGACACCACTGAACTTTATCCTTCGAGATTTTATGTCCTCTTTTGTACAATTCCAAAAGAAGGTGTTTGCTATCTTCTTGACATGTTTCTGCATCTGCTGAAGCCAAGAGTAGATCATCTACATATTTGATTAATTTGCTCTTTTAAAATGTTATATTGCCTGTGTCTTGGCTCAAAATTTGCTCAAATAAACTCGGACTTTCCACATAACCCTGTGGCAGCAGACTCCATGAATATTGTGAGCCCTTCCAGGTAAAAGGAAAAATATGCCTGGAGTTCTCATGTATAGGTATGGAAAAGAAAGCTGAACACAAGTCTACTACTGTAAAGTATGTAGCTGTGCTAGGAATAGAGGAAATAATAGTATTTATGTTAGAAACTATGGAGTGTCTCTTTATAACGTGATTATTCACTGCCCTCAGATACTGTACGAATCTATAGAGGTGATTGCCATCGGGCCCTCTTTTTGGTTTTTTAACTGGAAGGATAGGCGTGTTGTATTCAGATTTGCAAGGGATTATTATTCCCTGTTCTATTAATGAGTTAATAACTGGTGTAATATCCTCAATTGCCTCCTTTGAGAAGGGATACTGAGGGATGGAAGGAGGTGGGCTAGATTTAGTTTTTATCTGCACAGGAACAGCAGATTTAAGTAAGCCTACATTGGAAGAAGATGTGGCCCAAAGAGACTCCGGTATATCCTTAGGTATTTCAAAAGTGGAAGGCTCTTTTGCCTCCTGGTTTTCCGAGAGAAGTACAGGGAGCAAATTTAAAGATTCCTCTGGTACTTCCAATGATAAAGAACCATCTGGTGAACAAGTTATTGTGGCTCTGAGTTTGCATAGAAGGTCTCTCCCCAGCAAATTTAAAGGGGAGTCAGGCATGAAAAGAAAGGAATGTTGTACCTCTAGGGGTCCTACAGACACCATTCTAGGGGCAAGTTTTTCAACTCTTTGGGGTATTCCTGATACTCCCACTACACTTTGTGAATCAATGGAATAACAATTTAAATCTGGTACATTCTTCAACACAGACCTGGTAGCTCCAGTGTCTAATAGTCAATCATAATAAGTGTTACCCACCTTTAAGGTAACATGGGGTTCATTAGTATGGGGAGGGTAGTGGATAGGGACAACGGGTAGTAGGACATTAGGGTCTGGAAATTCAAAGGTTATATCCTCTGATTCCTGTGCCCCAGCCCCCCCTCCAGATGCCATCATTGTGTTTGGGATATTCCTTGGGCACCCCCCTGAAGGGCACCTCGACTATTTTTTGGACGAGCTCCATTTCTTATATTTTGTTGTTGGTATTATCATTTTCTTCATTTGGAGCATTGTCATTATTTTCCCAATTCCTATTTCTATAATTCTGGTTTCTAAAGTTCTTATTTCTGTATTCATTATAGTTATTTCCATAGTCATTATTATAATTTCTAAAATTTCTAGAATTCTGGTTTCTATGACCATTATCATCATTATAGTTGTTCTGGTTTCTATGACCATTAGCATAATTTCTAGTTATTATTTCTAAAGCTATTATTAAACTGTGTATTCCTTCCAATCATCTTAAGAAAGGTTCTATATTCCATCATCTTGTGGCCCTTCTTCTCACAGAAGTGGCAAGTTACTGATTTATTTGTGAATTCCCGCAAAGGGGCTATAGTCTCTCCCTTATTTTTCAATTGTCTCCTCAACATTTCAATTTCTTTCTTTAAATCTTCCACTGATGTATCATCTTCCTCAGGTCTTTTTACACGACCTTTATAAACATAGGTTGCTACTCTCCTCAGTTCATTGAGGTCCATAGAGTCCCAATTAGGACAGCTAGTTCTAAAGTAGTCTTTTACCACTGAAGAACAATTCTTAGCAAATTGCCTATGTATTTGTCTAATGTCTCTTTCTCTGGATAAATCAAGGTCCATATATATATTCCCTATGTCAATAAGTCTGTCCATAAACTGGGAGGGTGTTTCATCAATATGTTGTCGGGTTTTTTCAAATTTTGACCATTTTTCAGGTCTATCATAGAAAGCTCTCATGGCTGTCAATAATGCTTCTCTGGCCTGGTTTAGTTTTATGTAATCTAGTTCACCATTGGGGTTCCAATGTGGATCTTCAGTTGGCCAATAATGTCCTCTTCTACCTCGCTTTTCATTAGCCAGAGAGACGATATTATTTTTCTTTCTCTTTGTCAATAATGCTTCTAATATATTCTCAACATCCAACCAAGTGGGGTCAAAAGTTCTGAATACGTTCTCTAATTTTTTAATAATTAATATTGGTTCGTCCTCAAATGATGGCATATCTTCCTTCAATTTTTTAAATCCTCAGGGGTAAAAGGTGTATGATGTCTTACAGATACCAAGTTTCCATTCTTATTAAATGTGGGTACTTCCCTTAAAGGAAATAAGCTATCTGAATTATTTGGTACTCCTGTTTCTAGGCTTCTTGCTCCATTTTCAATTGGGTAAGTCTGAGAAATAGAAGAGTTGGGCACATTAAAAGGAAGGGTTTGTTTTTGTCCCATGGTACCAGAAAATCCAGAGGTAGGGTGTGAATTTAGGTTGGAATGTGAACTTAAAGTGGATTGTGTAGGATGAGAAGGAGGAGCCAAGGAAGAAGTGTGAAAGGATACAGAGGTGTTTGGATTGGAGGAATCAGTAAGGTGTGAAGTAGAGGGATTAAGATCAGAAGTACAGGTAGGGTGTGAACTTAGAGTTGATTTTGTTGGGTCGGAAGCATGAGCAGTGGGAGGAGTCGGTCGGTTTTCTGAGGCTGAGGGGGCAGGGGGAGGGGTGGGTTCGTTAGAAGCAGGGGGGGACAGAGATTCTGATAATGTTTTTAACTCTCTGTTAATGCTTCTTATAAAAGTTACAATCTCTCCCTGACTTTCCTCTATAAGCTCCTGTCGAGTATTTATTTCTTCAATTTGTTGAATATTAGAGGGAGCAATTAGTTGGTTTGACTGAGAATTGAGTTCTTCAAGGAAATACAATATTAAAATTACAACAATCAAAAACTCAGGGGAAAGTAGTATGTTGATTTGATTTTGCCATAAGTTCCATGGGATGAGCTCTTTCAGAGAGACAAGGAATTCTATATTTATAAGATTGGTCATGGGCCTGATGAGCCAGCTGTTAAGTAAGCTGCAGACCAATGCTTGTTCTAAGAAAAGAACAAAGTATTTACTGAAACTCCAGTTGTTAACTAAGTTCTGAACTGTTTGTAACCCCATATTTCTAAAGTAAACACGTGAGAAGCAGGACAAGGCCAAAAAGTTTTCCCAGGTTTTTCTAGTCCTAATTTAGGCAGTTGCTAGCCAGGACCTTAGGGCCCTGTTGCTAAGATCTAAAACAGCTTAATTTAAGGAGAATCAAAAAGGTTTTTTACTCACCCATTCTTGCAGCTGTAGTTTTGAAGCCAAGTTAAAACAGAAAACAAAACTGACTGATAGGCAAGTAATAAAGCAAAAAGATAAAGGAAAGAGATTTCACAAAAGTCTTTTGAGGGTTTTATCACCAACTTCGTGATCAGCCCATCTGAATTCCTGCTAAGTCGACTAATCTCCTCAGTAAGTCTGAACCAGAGAAAACACAGCTGAGTCGACTAATCTCATTAAGAGAAAACTTGCCCGACCCTTTTAGGTACCTAGCATCCCATTGTATCAATTCTAAAAAACAGGCATGGCTCAAAGAACTCCTTGCCTTATTATAAGCATGGGTCCAAGTACTTTCATTGTTTAGCAAGGAGTCTTCTCCCCTAAAGCAGTCTTAAGTAAGGGTGGAGTAGAGGTCCTCCCATTTCTGATCCTGGTGAGTTCTCACATCAAAATGGGGAATGTTTCCAGTAGGGAATTTGTTCCAATGGAGGATTCCTCAATGTGGAAATTTTTAACATTCACAAGTCTGAGAAATTTCAAGATTACACTACTCTAGTCCAATCTATACTCTGCTATAAAATGGTTTCCCTTAAGGGCAGATCTGAATAGGCCACTCACCTACTAGATTTATAGTAGTGTGCCACTACTGCTTCTAGCATCAAAAGTGATAAGTGATTAGTTTTTAAAGCCCTTTACAACCTGGCCTTAATCTTTCTGCAGACTCATGGAATATTTCATGAGTCTGCAGACAGGTGAGGAAGAAGGAAGCTGTTCATTTTGTAATGTACAGCTTCCTTCTTCCTCAAAGAATTCCTTCCTTGCTTTATGATGCAACACAAGTACTTTCTTCTAAATTAAAGCCTATTTTGATCCCCCTCTCAAGAGCTAGTACCCTTCCTCCCAAGAGATTTTGTATTTTGCCACTTGTATTTATTCTCTATGTATTTGAATATCTACTTGTTATCTTCCCCCTTTGCATCCCGCATGCTTCACCTTGTGTCTGGCACATGAATATTTTCTAATTGTTTAGTTGATAGAACAAACCTAGTAGTCATGTCATCAAAAAATATTTGTCCAAAATGTAGTGTGCTGTAATGGAAAGAGACCTGGTGTTAGAGACACCAGGCTTCTCAGATGTAAACTATTCATCTTCTTATATGATAGGAGGAATCAAACTGTTTCTGACATGAAGTAGACCTAATCACAGAATGTCAGAACCAAACATGGAGTCAGGAGAGGGCAGAACATGCCCTGGGATAAATATGATAGCTTAAAATTTCTTAGTATTTTCTTAGTATTTTCAATCAAACAATCAAAAAGTAGAATAGAAGAAGATTAGGAGCTTTAAATAAAGCTGTTAAGGTAGGTTTTACTCAGATGGTAGGTCAGGAAGGAAAAAATCAGAAGTTTGTATTTTATAATATAAAAAATAGAGAGCTCACTGAAAAGTTTTTTTTGAAGGTGACTGATACATTTGTAACAGGGCACTACATCTCTGGGGGGGGGGAGGGCATGGCACTTGTTCTGGGGGGGGTAGGATTTGTGGGGCCAGCACACCATCTCTAAAATGTTTGCCATTACTGTCCTAGACTATGGATATAATTTTATCTCAGTATCCCACCTGTTTCTGAAAAGAGTAGAGTGGTGGCTAGTTTCTAACCTCAACCTGTTTCCAGGAAGACCAAAAGTCAGTCTCCTTTGGAGAAGGGTGGGAGGAAATGCTAGAGACAAATCACAGTCCCAAAGCCCACACTATGAGATTCTCTTTACTTATTGATGGAGATAAAATGTCCCTTGATTATGTGATGAATTAGATGGAGTTTTCAAGATCAGGATAGAGAAGGTTCTTCACTTCTTTTAGAATTTTCTTTGAGTGATCATTTGAGTCCTTTTGTTTCTATCTCTTTGGCACTTCTGGCCTCCAATTTCAAGAGAAAAGATGGAAGATGTCAACCGCATTTCAGGTTGCTGAAGGAAAAGACTCTGGGAAGAAAGCAACATGAGTAAAACTGGGAAGTAGTAGTTTCCATCTTGTCTCTATCCCCATCTTCTTTTCCTGTCCCTCCATTCTCCCCATCCCTCACCAGCATAATAGAGGAGACAAAGCTTGGACAGCTTACAAGTATGAAAGTTTATCTCCTATCTGCAATTAAGGTACTTATGTTAAGAACTCTAGTTGGGAAATCAGAGAATGTGGGTTCAAAACAATATTCAGCCATTTAACTGCATGTGTGACATTGGATATACTCCTAGACCAGGAATTTTCAAAGTATGTCCAGGGATAAAGTGTCTGTAAGGTCAAAAGTACTTCCATAATAATACTAAGATATGATTTTCCTATTAAACTACTACCTTTTTAAGCTACATATTTGTGTGAGACTGGATTTCTTCATACATTTTAACCAAAGCAATATATTGAAACAGATTGAATGCAAGGAATATGAATCTGGCGGTCTTCTTTTAAGCAAGACATTAAAAAGATTTGCTAAAATATGTGAAACAATGGCATTCTATTTCTTGCTTAGTTGAAGTTATTTTCATATTTATGCTAACGTAATTGATTTGCTATCAATATTTAAAAATCAATAATAATTATTTAAAAATGCATCACTTTTAATTTCTAATGCAATAAATAATGATATAAACCATATTAAAAAAAAGGGTTTTGAGATCCTCAATACTTTTTAAGATTCTAAAGAGGTTAGTCTTGAGATGCAAAAACTTAAGGAATGGGACAACAGGGAGCTTCTGAGTAATAGAAACAGAACTTGTTGAATCTCTAGATGAATTAGATTAATTCCATATTTCTTCTATCCCTAAATCTGTGATGCCATAAGCTCTTGTCCAACGATCACCTGTCAGATCAGAAACAACCAAGGAACTCAGACAGAAGCGCCCAGGTTAGTGGCACATGCGCAGAACCCAAGCGCCGATCTGGGTCACCGCTAGAGGAAGGAGCGGCTTTCAGCCTTCACTGCTGGAGCTTGCGCACAACGGACTTCAGTGTGACTTCCGGTGCGGCCACCCGGGGTGAAACAGGGTCGAGTTTGGGGTGGCACAGGGAAGCCAGGGATGCGGTTCCGGGGCACAGCGCTGTGCCCGAGCTTCTGAGCTGTGGCTCAGGCAGCAGGGGCGGCGGGGCCGGTCCGAGCCTGACTTGGGGCAGGGGGCGAGCCCCGGAAAGTGGAGCGGACCGGTCCTGGGAGGAGGGCCCCGGCCCAGATATCGACCCTCCTCCCACCCGCTCCCCTGCCCCGAGGATTCCAGTAAGTGTGAAAGTGCAGAGGGAGCCTTGGGGCCATCCGGGGAAGGGGCTAGTGCCTTTGCCCTCCTCCCCGTCGGCGGGGGTGGGGGAGGGGAACGGCGTAAGGACCCTGGTGTCCTCAACTTACATGCAGAGCGGCCAGTTAGGGGGTGGGCCTGACTTGGCGTAGGTGCCCGCTCCTTCTCATCCGTTGGGAGGAGCGAATAGGGTTACTCGCAGTATCACCCTCGCTCCTTGCATTGGGAGCAACCCTGTTTTTTCTGACCCTCAGGAAGTTCTTGGAGCCTTTTTCCCTTCCACAGGCGCGTGGTGGTGGTGGCGGCGCCGCCGCCATCGCCGCCGCCTCCTCTTCCTCTTCCTCCTCTTCCTCCTCCTCGGCCTTTTGGGTGCTGGACACCAGCCTACACTAAACTTCTGTTTGTCTCAGTTTCCTTATCTATAAAATGGGGATAATAAGAATTTCTACCTTGCAGGGTTGTTGTGAGAATCAAATGAGACAATATTTGTCCAAAGCGCTTAGCAGAGTGACCAGTTCATGGAAGGCACTATATAAATGCTTTTTTGCTTCCCCGTTGTATTTTGAGGAGGATGTGGATGGACCCACTTCTGGGTGGAACGACAGTGAATGCAGGCTAGTATGTTTCAGTGTATCAGAGTAACTTGACAGTCAAATCAAGCAATTACTGAATCCATATTAAATGCCAACCACTGGGCCAAGTGCTTAGGTACAAAGAAAGACAAAATAATTCCTGACCTCTTAGAGCTTACATTCTAATGAGTAAGACAACATACAACCAACCATATACATACAAGATCTATAGAGCGTAAATTGGAGATAATATTAGAAGGAAGGGACCAGGATTGAAGACTGAAAAAGCATTTTGCAAAAGTTGGGAGTTTCTTAACCTCAAACTAATGAAGGCATAGATATAATGAGGCATAAATGAGGTAGGAGAGAGGAGAGTTCCAGGGATGGAGGCCAGCCAGTGAAGACACCTGTAGTTGGAGATGTATTGTCTTGTGAGAGGAAACAAAAAGGCCAGTGTTACTGGACTTTAGACTATATGGAAGGGAATAAAGAGTAATAAGGCTGGAAAGGTAGGAAGGAGCCACATTGTAAAGGGTTTTAAAGGCCAGACAAGGTTTTGTATTTTATCCAGGAGGTAATAGGTAGCTAGAGTTTCTTAAATAGGTAGGTGACCTGGGCCTTGCTTAGGAAGATCAATTTGACAGCTAAGTGGAAGATGCACTGGAGTAGGGAGAGTTTTCAGACAAGAAGAGCAACTAGAAGACTATTGCATTAGTCCAGGTTGAGATGATGGGTACCAGCACCTGGTTGGTAGCAGTCAGAAAAGAAAAGGAGACATATAGGAGAAATGTGAGGAAGATAGAATGGGAAGGAATTAGGGAGGGGAGTGAAGAGTTGAAGATTTTCAGTCTGGATAAGTGGGAGGCTTGGTGGTACCTTCTATAGTAAAAGGGATATTCATAAAAGGGGAGCATTTTGGGAAAAGATAATTAGCTAAGCTTAAGATATGAGAGTTGTGGTACAGACTGGGTTGAAGCAGGGAAACATCATCATAGAGTCAAGACTAATTCTTGGTTCTCACTTAACCTTTCTTTTACTGCCCTTCACATACACTTTGTTACAATCAAATCACCCTGCTTGTTAACTATTCCCCATACCTGATTTTTATTTCCTATGTCAGGTGTTTTGTTTTTGTTGAGGTCATCCCCTATCTCTCCTCTGCAATAGGCTCTCTCACCTTAGCCTTCTAGAGTCCTTAGCTTCTTTCAGAGCACAGCCTAGGTGTTACCTCTATCTGCTTTTCCTCATCCTCTTCCTTGTTACTACTGTCTTCTCAAAATTACTTTGCATTACTTTGTTATACTTTTTATTTCACATTGTAAGTAGTATATATGCAAAGTGCATTGCAAAACTTTAAATCATTGTGTTTCTTTCCCATAGAATGAAAGCTTGAGGTCAGGGATGTCTTAGGTTTGATCTTAATATTCCAAGTGCTTTTAACACAGTATCTTGCATATAGATGCACAATAAATAATTGTTGAATTTAAATTGGAAGGGAGTATAGAATATAACATGTTAGTGTAGGAAGGTACCTCATAATGTATAATGTTAGAGGGAGGGTCCTTAGAACCTACAGTCTTCTGTATATATACAGGATGTCCTGAAAGTCTTAGTGCAGACTTGGGACATCTTGTATTCCTGTGACCAAAGAATACTTTACTTCATTGCTCCATGATTTTTTTTCTGAGTACTTCCTCTACTAATTTCAATTACAAACCTACCATACTTTAAAAGATAGTTGTTGTGAGCTATTTTTCCAGTCATCACCTGCTGGCCAACTCGCAGGTGAAAAGCAATTTAAAATTTAAGACTTTTAGAAGGAGCCAACTTTCCTTTTTTTTTCCCCCTACTTACTGGGTAAAATTTCGGAATAAATTCTGATTTTAATTTGTTGTATTTCAAAAAGTTTTTGTTCAGCCTCTTGTTTTCATTCTTTAGCCCCCTCCCCTCCCAACAGCTTAAAAAACCCCCACAAACAACCAGGGCCTCCTCCCCGGGCAGCTTTTTAAGTACTAACACATTTAGAAAGCTGTTCTGTTGCAGATATTTGCACACATATAGTATTAAAATCACACCATTAATATTTACTATATTTTAGTTATCAGTTATGTATAATGGGGATTATACACTCATAGCCACATTATTGTCTGTGAAGTCTTTGAAAATCATTTCTTCAAGCCACAATTTTCTTTAAATGGTTTATATCTGTAAAGTAGAGGAAGGGGGGGGGTGTGTGGAACTTACATTGCCTGTCATGGAGGTCTGTCTTTGTTTTTTTAATTTAAAAAATCCTTACCGTTTGTCTTAGAATCCATATTGAATATCATTTCTAAGGTAGAAGAGTAGTAAGCCTGGCAATTTGGGTCAAGTAATTTGCCTATGGTCACAAAAGCCTGGAAAGGTCTGTCTTTGTGAATTCCTTTTGTAAATCTTAAAATGCATGCAACTAGAAGCTCTTATTATTTTAGTCCTAAGAAAGAGAAAGTAGAGAAGAGTGAGAATATTTTAATAGAATAGCAGTGGACTTGGAGACCTGACTTTGAGTCCCAGCTTTGCCACATGATGATTATATGTTCCTAGGCAAGTCATTTCACCTTTGCTTTCAGTTCCCACATCTCTATATTGATAGGATTATATGATAGCCACAAGGTCCTTAACATTCTGTATTTTGTGTTCTAAAATACTGTGTTCTAAAGACACTTCCAACTGTGTCTTATATTCTAAGATCCCTTTTAGCTCTTCCTCTGAGTCTTTTCTACATCTCAGTAAAACAGTACTATTTCATAGTAGCAAAAATGACACTGAAATCTGTACCCTTTTAGTGACTCTTAATGTTTTATAGGGAAATATTTATCATTGTTATTCACAAACATTTCTTGATCCTCATCTTTGCAGGCCTCTGTGCTAGTTATTGCCATATAAGATTATTCTTTTCCTTATAGGGCTTACTGTCTAGTTGAGAAGCCAGTACACATATGTATAAAATAATACATAAAAATAGCTGACATTTATATAATACTTTAAGCATTAAAGTACAATTTATATACATTTGATCTTCACCTCAGGCCTGTGAGTGTGGTACTAATCAGACATTCATTCAGAATACTTTTATTAAACATTTACTGGGGACCAGTCACTGTCCTAAAGGACTGGGTATACAAGAAAAAGAGATCTTGTCATCAAGAATACACACACAAAGTTTTAGTATTCATTGTTAAGCTTTAAAGGGAAGGGAAAGAAACAAGCATTTATTAAGTGCCTAATATGTGCCAAATACTATAAACACTTTACAGATATTTCATTTGATCAGCACAATTTTGGGAGATGGGTAGTATTATTATCCTCATTTTACAGTTGAGGAAACTGAGGAAGACAGAGATTTAAGCAGCGTGCCCAGAGTTATACATCTAGTAAGCATCTGAGCATAGATTGAACTCAGATCTTCTTGACCAACCTAAACCAACCTCTTAATCCATTGCTCCACCTAACTGCCTCTTTAATAGCTTGAAAACTGTATTAAGACTTTTGGAACACTCCCTGTACACACACACAGATATGTTAAAACCAAACCTACACAACAAATATAGAGTAGATAGAAGGAGAAGGCTGGGAAGACTGCCTGTATGAAGTGGGGCTTTGTTGAATTTTCTTAGAGGATTAAGGCAGAGGTGAAAAGGGAAGGCATTCCAGGAAGGGGGAATAGCCAATGAAAAAGTACTGAAAGAGAAGATGGAAGGTTTTGTTTGAGGATCAAAAAGGCCATTGAGGCTGGACTAGAAAACATGTAGAAAGACTTAATGTGTTAGAAGGGGACAGGTTGTGGAGAACTTTAAATGCAAAATTTAAAAAAAAATGGATGCTATATGTACCATTGTAGTATCTTGATTAGGAGAGTGACATGGTCAGGCCTGATTTAGGAAAATCACTTTGGCAGCTTTGTGGAGAAGGGATTGGAGTAGACAGAAGTTTGGAGATTGCAGTTAGAAGACTTTTGCTATATAGTTCATGCAAGAATTGACAAGGTCAAAGCTGAAACTTAGGTTATAAACTTAGGTGACTGGAAGGATGATAGTGCTCTTGATAGTAAAAATGGTAGTTTGAAAGAGGAATGGTGTTTGGAAGGAAAGAGTTAGCAGCCAAGGTAGAATTTCATGAGGATTTCCTATTGAATGGGGAAACTATGATCCTGTTGGTAGGCATGATAGACAAGGCACTGTGCAGAGAAGGAGTTAGAATGTAGAGAGACTTTGGAGAATTGAAACAGCACAGATGATTGTGAGGGGAAACTAGACAAGATGGGAAAGTGTGGGATCAAGGGTATAGATAGAGTTGGCCTTGACAAGCAGAAGAGTTACTTTGTCTTCAGAAACTGGAGAAAAGGAGATAGTGAAGGGTAATTGTCAGAGGTATGTGAAATGGAGGAGAAAAGAGTTCTTGACAGATGGCTCTAATTTTTAAAATGATATATACATATTATCCCTATTTTATAGATGATGAAACAGGTTCATAGAGGTTGTTTCTGGCCCAAGGGTTCACAGTGGGTCATAGGTGGAATTCAATGTTTTTATGACTCTTAAGTAATGCTCTTTATAATATACCACGCTATCAATGTAAAGTATACAAGGTAATAGGTTCTACTTCTACAGAAATTAGGGAAGGCTTCTTTCAAGAAATAGACTTAATAGAAAAAGAGCAGTATCGTTAAGGAATTAAGTAATGCAACAAAGAGGAGAGTAGGCTTTACAAGTAGGGAGGATTGTGCAAGCAAAGATGGGACCAATTGACATGTTCAAGGAACACTGAATAGACTAGTTTGGAGTGGGATGGGTGAAGGATTCCTTTAATGTAGTAATGGGAAATTGGTTTGGAGGAGTTAGAGGCCAGTTTGTGGAGTCTTCAATGTCCAACTAAAGAGGTATTTCTCAGGTCCTAGCTTTAATCCTTCACATTTTAAATACATTGATATCTTTGGGACCCTTCATTCACTAGCAAATGTATTAATGTATGATTGTATTAATGAATAAATAAGTGAAAAGTTTATTAAGCACTTTCTGTGTGCTGAGAGTTGGGGATGCAGATACAAAAAAGATAATCTCTTCCCTCAAGGAATTTACATTGGAATAAAAGTAGTTCATTTGAGGAATAGTGGTCTAGGCATGGTGAAGTCAGGAATGGTCAGTGGAGCGATAGGGCAATTCATTGTTGATGTTTCCATTCTAGAAGTGATGGAGATGTTGTTTGATAGTAATTATTGTTCTCAGGGCACGAGGTGAAGGGGAAGGTAGGGTTAGTCAGCCATGATGGTGTAGAAGCATACCTGACAGGAAGGTGGTATGGTTAGGTGGCAGGGATAGTTAGATTTATTGCCAAACAGCACCATTCTCATAGTGGTTGCTGGAATTTCCATAGGTAGAAAGTGTAGTATCAGAGGGAAAGCATGGCAGCAAAATGTGGACCTATTATGTACCAGAGGGCATTTTGAGATAAATATCATTGTTAGAACCCTGTCCCAATTTTAAAAAGTTTACCATTAGTAGATATGTTGTGTATGCAACTATTAATATGACAAAGTTTGGCAGGTGTTTTAGAAAGGAATGGACAAAGTGCTCCATTGTGTATGAGGGAGAGATCACTTTGGTTAAGGTCAGGAAGCGCATCTTGGAAGAGACTGCATGCCTTCTGAAGGATGGGAAAGGTTTCTAACAAGGTGAAGGTGTTTTTTCAGTACTGGACAGATAATTTAAGATAATACAAATATTTTAAGTTTGAAGTGCAATTTTATGAGTATTTGTGTATTGCTACACATGTCTTATTAAAGTTAATAGTATTTGGGCAGTGAGGTGGTTCAGTGGAGAACACCAGACCTGGAGTTGCGAGAACCTGGTTTCAAATATAGCCTCAGACACTTCCTAGCTATATGACCCTGGGCAAATTACTTAACCCTATTTGCCTAGCCCTTGCTCTTTTGTCTTAGAGTTGTTACTAAGACGTAAGATATGGGTTTAAAAGTAAAACAAAGTTAATAGTGTCATAGAATTTCATATCTTTTTTTTTTTAAACCCTTACTTTCTGTCTTGGAACTGGTTCCAAGGCAGAAGAGTGGTAAGGGCTAGGCAATGGGGGTCAAGTGACTTGCCCAGGGTCACATAGCTGGGAAGTGTCTGAGGCCAGATTTGAACCTAGGACCTCCCATCTCTAGGCCTGGCTCTCAATCCACTGAGCTACCCAGCTGCCCCCAGAATTTCAGATCTTGATGAACTTTAGAACATGGAACATCTGCTTCCTTTACATATGAGGAAATTAAAACCAAGAGAGTAGAAGTTAGTTGTGGAAAATGAGAGCTTATTAGTATAAAATCTGGAACTTGAACCCAGGTTTACTGAACTTCTTGTTCAGTGGTTTTTCAAATTATGGCACAAATTCATTACATTTGAGGGAGAAAGGGAAATATTTAAGAAAAATTACCTTTTGTCATGAGTAAATTTAGAAATTGTTGAGACATTCTAACTAGTATTAAAAGTTTGAGTATTTTGTTATTTGGAAGGAAAATTAACCTTTAGCTAAGTGGGTAGTAAAAAATAATTTATTTACTTAGTTATTTTTGAGTATTTATATATATAATCTTAATGAATCAAGAGATATGCATGATGAGATGGAAAGCGCAAAAGGTTCAAAGATAGTTGATGACCTGATAGACATTTTTCTGGCTGTGTAATTCTTTACCTCTTTGAACCATGATGTTCTAATCTGTAAAATAAAGTTAGTATTACCAACACTGTCTGTTTCACAGATGAGCCTCAAGTGAGATAATGTGAAGTGTTTCTATAAAGAGGAGGTATTTTTATGATACATATTTCTGATTATTCACCTTTAAAAACTTTTATGAAGCACTTATCTGAAAGTCCAGCACTGGGTGACAGGACTACAAAGATTAAAAAATACATTGCCTTTGTCCTTGGTGAGTTTACAATAAATTTGCAATCCAACATAAGCTAGTGTGCTTTAAAGGGAAAAAGGAGCATTTTAGACAAAGTATAAGAAGAGAAAGATCACTTTCATCTGGGAAGGACAGGAAAGTTTGGAGAAGGTAGAGGTGTAAAGGGAATATATTTCAGGTATTGCAGACATTCTGTTGGAATATACAAGGGAGCCTGTGCAATTAGACTTATGAATAGAGCAGCTAGTCCTTCAATTTGGCTGGAAAGTAAAATGTGTTTTAAGGAGAATATGGGAGGGTCAGATGGATGGCTCAGTGATCAGGGAGCCAGCCTTGCAGATGGGAAATCATGGATTCAAATCTGGATTCAGACACTTCCTAGCTGTGTGATTCTGGGCAAGTCACCTCCATTTGCCTTGCTCTCACCACTCTTCTGCCTTGGAACTGATACTTGTATTGATTTTAGGACAGAAGGTAAGGGTTTAAAAAAAAAGAGGGAAAGAATATGAGGATAGGGATGGAACTTGTGATTTTCTGATTTAGGGAAATCTTAGTTAAGGAAACTCCTATGGTTGGGACAACCTATAGGTTGGGACCTTCTCTCAATGTAAGGTGTTAGGTAAAGCTTGGGTTCCCCAGAGGTTAAATGATTTGCTCAAGGTCACATAGTTTGACTAGAGAGGTAGGTTGGAGAGATTGTGGGAATCTTAAATGCCAAGAAAAGATGTTGATATTTTATTTTTTAGCCATGAGAGAGCTATTGCAAGCTTTTTAGAAAGGATGTGACATGGTCCTTTCTGTGCATTAGGAATATTCTTTTGGCAGCTGTGTGAAGATAGATTGAAGTGGTGAGAGAGTGGTGACAGGAAGACTGGTTAGGCAACTATTATAGATGTCATTGACAGGTATGAGTTTCTTTTAGAGTACTAGCAGAGGAAGTAGCAAAGAGAGGATGCATGTGATATCTTAAATGTTACAGATGAAATGTCAAAAGTGAAGAGAGTCTTGTTAGTTTTGCATTACAAGTATGATTTACAATGTGGATTTGGTGTGCAAGTGGGATGTGTTTTGAATGAAAGGAAAGGAGGTGACCTAATTTATATTTGTGCATTGTTACATTATTTAGCTCATTTGGTTTGGAGAAAACTTAGTAAGTTGGCTAGGTAGTTTATTAACTCTTATTTTACAGATATATTGAGTCACAGAAAAGTTATCATTTTCTTAAGGTCAGAGAATTCTAGAATATTAGAAACAGTACAATAAATTTTTGACCAAAAACATGAAATCTCTATGGCAAGTGCTCTTAAACTTTTTTTTTTTTTTTGGTCACAAAGACCATTTTAGCAATCTGATGAAATCTATTTAACTCTTTTCAGAATATTTTAAATAGTTAAGGAAGTGCTAAATTTCAGTGAAGGTTAATAAAAATCAAGTTATAATTGTTTTCCCCAAGTTCACACACACCCTGACATTTATCTACAGGCTTATTAGAGGATGGTGGTCTCTAAAGGAACCTCTGTTCTGTGGCAGCTCTGACAAGTGATCATCTTATATCTCCTCATATCAAGTATAATAAAAGACCTCCAATGACAGGAGCTTAGATTTGGGAATAAGTCTCTTCTGTTGGTATTTAGCTAGTCTAGGCTTTTAAAAAAATAATGCTAAACCCACATCTGCTTCTTATCTTCTTTTCTGCCCCTTGTTGATCTGAAATTTATGCTGTGAAGTTCTGAAATGAAGCAAAACACAATATAATTGCTCTTCATCCTGATGGTCCTGTATTTGAAATTAGCTGCCATGGGCCCCCTAAATCTATACTTTGATTCAAAAAATCAACTTTCCCAATATGGATAGGGACAGTTTCTGTGAAAGAGAGTTGGGGATTGCAGAGGATTGCAAGCTCAATGTGATTTACTTAAAAGGCAAAAAAATAGGTTGTCATTCAACACTGGGCAACAATTGGAAAAGCCTCTGTGTCCAGAATGAGGGAGATGATAAGTCTATGGTCCTCCACCTTTGGTTAACCTTTGATCAGAATTCTGTGTTTAGTTTTAGGCATCACATTTTAGGAAAGATGGAGGCAAACTGGAGTACATCTAGAAAACAGTGAGCTGGATGGTGATGGAGCTATTTCATTTTTCATTTTTTATTTTTCATCTTTTGTATTTGTTTTATTGATTCTTGATGTCTCATGAAATTGTTAACTTCCCTTTGTCCTCTTCCAATTTTTAGGGAGCCATTTTCTTCTTTGAGACTTTGTACTTTCTTTTTTAGGAAGTTATTTTCCTGTTTGAGGTATCATATCTAGGAAACTGTTTTCTTCAGTAAGTTTTTGTTTTAAACTTAATTTTTTCTGTCATTTTCTTTTCTATTTTTTCTTCTAAGTTTCTTTATATTTCTTTTTTTCTCTTTTTTTTTAATAGGTCTTCCAGGAGTTCATTTCAGACTTGGTATCCTTTTCACATTTTCCTTTGGGCCTTCACACATTTTCATTTTTGTGTTGCTATCCTCTTCTGAGCTTGTATTTCGGTCATCTCTCTGAGATTTTTCTAGCACCAGGCCTTTCTCCTGTCTTTTGCTCATTTGAGAGTTATTTTTTGGCTTTTTTTTTTTGCCTGTTTGTTAAAGTTTACTGCCTTTCCTGGGTGTGATTGGAGTACCATACTGCATTTGTACTATGCCTGGGGTTGACTCAACTGTCTCAATCTCAGATGATAGAGCTATTTCATGATTAGATTGGTTAAAGAAAAAGGACTATTTAGGCTGAATAAGAGAAAATTTACTTAGAGTACTTGATAATTTTTTTCCAAGTATTTGAAGGACTCTCATGTTGAAGAGGGATTAGATTTGTTCTCTTTGCCTCCAGGAGGCAGGTGTAGGAGTACTGAGGGAAAATGGCAAGGAGATAAATTTAGGCTTGGAGTAAGGAAAAGCGTCTTCATAATTAGAACTGTACCAAAATGAAATGTGGAGGTGGAGGTAGAGAGACTTCTCTTTTGCTGTAGGTCTAAAATCAGAGGTGGAATGATAAGTTGTTGGGATTTTGCAGATGGAAGTCTTGTATATACATATATCTTTTTGCCAAATGATAACTTTTTCTACTGGAGGAGGGGAGGAAAGGAGGGAGTAACCTGGGTATTTTAAAGTAACAAGAGGACGGGAGAAAAGGAGGGACTAACTTGGATATATTTTTTTAATTTAAAAAAATTTTTAGAGTTAGTTTATTTAGTCAAGTTAGAACATTATTCCTTGGTTGCAAGAATTATATTACTTCCCTCCCTCACCTTCCCCCCACCTTTCCCGCAGCTGATGCGCAATTTCATTGGATATTACATGTGTCCTTGATCAAAATCTATTTCCATGTTGTTGGTGTTTGCATTAGGATGTTCATTTAGAGTCTACATCCCCAACCATATCCCCTCGACCCATGTATTCAGGCAGTTGTTTTTTCTTCTGTGTTTCTCCTCCCACAATTTTTCCTCTGAATGTGGATAGTGTTTTTTCTCATAGATCGCTCCAAGTTATTTGGATCTAACCTGGATATTTTAAAGTAATAAACACCTAACTTTAAATTAAAAAAAATAAAGAAGGAATTCTTGTTTAGGTTTGGATGGGAAAGAGATTCTAAGATACTTCTTTTTAAACTAGAGAGGCTTTTACTTCAAATGTTTGTCACTATGGAATGAGTTTCAGTTACTCATGCTGTTTATTTTCTTCTAGGTACATTTTAGCTTGTCAATATCTTTAAAAAATATGGTGCCCTGATCTGATAAAATATGACAGTTGGGATTTTATTAGATAGAGAGCACTGAAATTATTCCTTGAATTCTGGACCCAAATCTGTTACCCATATAATTGAAGAAAACCCTAGCCTTTTTACTTCAGTGCGACACTTGACACAGTTTGCCAGCCAATAAACCCTTCCAGGTCTTATTTACAACTTATTGGGTGGAGTCTTTCTTGTTGCTTGAACAGACCATCAAACTCTTCTAGTTGCCTACTTTACTTCTTTTGATGGCAAAGTGTAGTTATTTGTGAGAGACCATTTCAGTCTCTTTTGTATCATTATTCATTTTAATCTCTTAGGGAGGATCTTGATGTGCAAGGAGTTCTGAAAATGCATAATGTTTTTGGTTGAAACTGAACACTCAAGATTGAAAAGGAGTATGGAGATGCTCAGCAAATAGGTAGAAATACAGTCAGGGATTTCTCCACCCAAAAGCTTAATTTGTTTTTATTTTAATACAAGATGACCACAAAGAGCAAATTGAAGAACTATTGGCCTCCTATCTGCTTGCTTTCATTCATACTATGTTTTATAAGGAAACGCTATTGAATGTAAAAATGAAGGGAATAAATCCTGAGCAGTCATTTAAAATTTATTAACCTAAGTTGGCAGCAGCCTAGATGTATGGGGGAAAATAGATTTAATATAGGAAATACAAAATTTGGACCAGAAGATGGAAGCCATTTTCAGTAATTGAAAGGGAGAAAAATGGAGGAAATGACTTAAAAACAAAACAGGAAATCTGGAAAACAGTACAAGGTGGTAGAATGCCACTGGAATTAAATTACAGTAATTGCTTGCCATATAGATTGGCTATTATGTTGCAGTTATCTGTAACTATGTACTGCTAGGTTTATACCATACTGGTCCTGAATATTCCTTTATGAATATGCTTTTACTGTTGATATAGAGCACATGGACTGATTGTATAAAACATTTTAAAAAAGAGACTGTTTCTCTGTTCCTAGTATTCACATCCAGAAGTATAGTTTTAAAAGAAAATACTCCATAAAAAGAACAGGTACAAAGTTCCTGGAGGGAACAGGCTTCTGTTGTTTAAGCTTACCTCAGTGTTTCTTTTTGTGGCACCATCAAGTATTAATGGCCCATGTTCAAGGGGATTGTTGAGCCTTCCTTCCTCCTCCTCTTATATTAATCTGTTTTCAAGTCTTGTGGATTTGAACTTTGCTATTCCCCTTCTCTTCCATTTCCTTCTTTACATAGTTATTCAGATTCCCATTACCACCACTACATCCAGCAGAATGTAAGCTCCTTAAGAGTAGGACATGATTTTGTTTTTTTTCTTTTTTACTTCCAGCAGCTAGTAGATTACTTTATGCATTGTAAATGCTTAATAAATGTTTGTTTAATATGTTGTTGTTCAGTCACAGTTGTGTCTTGACCCTTTGTGACCCCATTTGGGTTTTTCTTGACAAAGATATTGGAGAATTTGCCATTTACTTCTCCACCTCTTTTTTTTTTTAAACCCATACCTTCTGTCTTGGAGCCAATACTGTGTATTGGCTCCAAGGCAGAAGAGTGGTAAGGGCTAGGCAATGGGGATCAAGTGACTTGCCCAGGGTCACACAGCTGGGAAGTGTCTGAGGCCAGATTTGAACCTAGGACCTCCCATCTCTAGGCTTGACTCTCAATCCACTGAGCCACCCAGCTTCCCCCTCCACTTCTTTTAACAGATGAAGAAACAGGCCATTAGTGTTAAGTGACTTGCTCAGGGACACTTAGCTAGTAAATGTCTGAGGTTGGATTTGAACTCAGGTTTCCTGACTCCAGGCTTAGTGCTTTATTCACTACACCACCTAGCTGCCCCTTTTGGATTAAATTTTTTGAATTTACTATTGTAATACCTAAAAAGATTTTCATGCCTACATTCCATCCCCTCCTTCACCCCTGCTAATTTCCACTTCTTTCTATTTCCAGAATTATCTTTTTAATATCAACAGCTTTAAGTATGTGATCATATATTCCTTCAGTTTTTGCTTTTGGTTGTTAACTGTCTTCTTTGACTAAGATAACTTTTAATTTCTCTTAATACATTTCTCCATATAGTGTGATGTTTTGTAACTATTTGGGTTTTTCTTATTCTAAGGGGAGAGATCATGTTTTATGATCCCTGTGTTCAGAGCACAGAGTGCTTAAATGTTTAGTTATTGTAGATGAGGATATTAGGCAAGGCTTCTTGAAGGAAGTAACATTTGGGTTTGATTATAAAGGATAGGTAGGCATTTACTAGATAAAGAAGGGGAGAAAGCATTCTAGTCGAGAACAGTGTCAACAGAGGAGTAAAGATGATAAGTGTGTGGTATATACAATGAGAAGTATGTAATTTAGTTTGTATGAAGCATTGAATATATAGAGAATATATGAGAGAAAATCAGAAAGGTAAGGTGGAACAGTTTGAGAAGAATTTTGAAGTAATCAACTTTATATGTGGAAAAGTAATTTGATAGCGGTGTGAAGAATGAAAGGTTATAGGCAGGTAGATCTTTTGGGAGGTAATTGCCATTTTGCTACTTTACCCTTAAAACCAGACTACCAGAGTCCATGCCTAAGAGGAACTGATGCTCTCAGTTCTCTTGTTCCTGGGAGGATGATGTTTTTTTATCTTTGCCTTGGTTGTCTTCTTTCCTGTCCCCTCTACTACTTCACCTCCAGGCTGGACTGCTAGAGACCATGCCTGAGTGGTGGAGGCATTTTATACTCCCTAAACCATGTGTCCTCATCTGGCCATTTTCCACTTTATTGCCTCATCTTCCAATCCAGAATATCAAAGTTCATACTTGGGAAATGTTAAACCACTCAGCCCTGTACTCCGTGGGACCAAGTGTCCTCATCTTTATAAAGGCCATTTTTTGCCCTACCCCAGTGTGGAGGGTACTCTTTCCATTTCTTATTATAAACCACCTAGCACTGTTATTGTATCTGAAAAGGGCATGTTAGCAGGATTCTCTATCCCCATCTCCTTCCCCCAAATCCAGTATTCTTCCCTGGCCACCTGTGTGGTTTTTCCTATTAGAATGTAATGGCAGAGATCTTTTTACTTTTGTTTATGTATCCTTAGTATTCAACACAGTGTTTGATGCATGATAAATGCATACAAAATGGTAAAAATGGAAAGGTTGGTGATCACAGTAATAAGTTCTCTCATAGCATCACTTTGCCAAATGCTATGTCTTTGTGAAACTAGCTAGGCAATTGGGTGGCATAGTGGCCATCTAGTTCAGCACTCGGAAACTGAGCATCAGATAAAAGAAATAACTTGCTTAAGCTCCTGTGTGTTTGATAGTGTGTATCAAGAGCTAGGATTCAAATCCAGTTCTTTACACTTTATCTTCTCCCAAGCTATTAAGGTGATAATGAGGAAAGCATAGGGGTGGGAAAGCCTCAGCTTGACATTTCTAAATGATTTTGAATATTGTAAATGATCCTAATTCCAATTTCCATTTGGCTTTTTTAAAAAGAGATAAATATTAAAGACTAAAGAATGTATTAATTTTGGGGGGTAACTGATTAATAAAAGCATGAATATGAAAATGCCACTATGAATTGTTATTTTTCCCTTTTTTATTCTCTCCTTAATTAGTATGTGCTTCACTATTAAGATAGCAATGGTTCCAGCATGTATAGTGAGCCCAAAATGATGAGATAATGTTATTTTTATATGCCTACTAAGTTCATTATAATTCTCATGTACATAGGTTTTAAAAAAAACAACATAACCACGTATTATAAAAATTTAACAAAGTGTTTGAGTCTATTTAGATTAGGAAACTATCTGGCAAGATGCTCCTTTTGCAAACAGCCTCTGTCCAAAGCTTTCTGTATATTATCAGAATGAAAAATGACAGCACTTTGTCATCTGTTCAAATTGATATTGCACTCTTTGCCATGACAGCTGAAAAGGCCCACAGGTGTCATATAAGGAGGTGACCATGTTGTCATATTTCATTTCGGCATCCCTCTGCAAAGCCATAATTACCTAATTAGGTTGTTAATTAGGAGATTAGCATTTCACTATATTGATAGAATGCTCTTTGTCGGCATGAGGCTACATACAGATTTTTGTGGGTTCTAATTTATAATCTCTGCATCTTTTGGACTTATTTATTTGCAGAAGATTCTGGGTCTGGGGTAAGCTGGCTTTCCAGAGAAGCAGCTTGTTTATAAGATAATGAAGGCTTGATTATTGCATTGATGTTTCCACCTTAAAAAAAATTTAGCAGAATTAAGGGGGTGGCGACATCCCCCAAATGGCAATAAAAACCAGGCAGTTGGTGTGACATGTATCCTTATTATTACAGAGAACAAAACCATAGTTGGAAGCCAGCTACTTTCCCTCTCTACTTCACAAAATCATTGAGTAAAGCCCTTTGTAAATCCTTAGAAATGGGAGCTGATTTCTGCTACCACTACTGCTGTTTCTACCATCAGTAAATGGTGTGTAAGACTTTTTTGTAACTTAGGCCCAATACTTCCTCTCTATAGAGTTTCAATTTCCTCATCTGTAAAATGGGGATGATTGTTCTTTCACCAAGTGCCCTGTATTGGGGGGGTGGAGACTGGCTCCCATCTCGATTGGGGGTGGGGGAGCTGCCTCCTGTGTCCATGGGGACTTGCACCCCTGCATCCAGCTGCCCCAGGGGCGGGCAGGGTGAGGTGGCTGCTGCCCAAATCTGGTGGGGAAGTTGGGGGAAGCCTAGGCAGGGAGGTGGCTCAGAGACCCAGTGCCCCTACCCCTGGGCTCCAGGGGCAGGGGTGGGCACAGGTGCCCACAGAGAGGTCTCTGTGTGCTGTCTTTGGCACACATGCCATAGGTTTGCCATTACGGGCTTAGGGGGGTTATCATGAGGAAAACCACATGTTTATTAATCTTAAGTTTAAAAATATTCTTTAGTGCTGACTATGTACCAGGTGTACTGTGCTGGGTGCTAGGTTAGAAATAAGAGTTTATTTTGGTCACTACAAAAGGTAAATTTTGGTTGAACTGTATAATAGTGTATGACAGAGTGAAAAGATCTTTTGGATTTGCATCCAGAAGCCCTGGTTTCAGGTTTTGGTTCCAACAAATATTTTAGCTTTGTAGCCCTTGGCAAATCACCTCAATTTTCAGCCTCATTATTCTATTCTGTAATATGACTACAATAATTTTTGCATTCCAGATTTCACAAGAGTATTGCTAAAAAAAAGTTTGTAAAATGTTAAGTTCTAAAAAAAGTTAGAAATTATTTATGACAAATAATAATTAAGGATTTAATGATATTATAAGTAAATAGTGGTAAACAATGTGGCATAGTGGATAGAGGGCCAGGCTGCATTCCGAAAGATCTGGGTTTATGCCTTTTGACACCTTTTGGCTGCCTGACTTTGGGCAAGTCACTTAACTACCTTGGTGCCTCAGGAATCTTTCATAAGATTAAATTACAGAGGAAATACTAATCTGCATTGGTTTATATAGAGTTTCTTTTTCAGTTGTTCCATATACCAATGAAATCTCGTGGTAATTCTTTTGATTTTGTTATATGTTGACATTTTTTACTTCAGCTTTATAAGCTTTATAAGTCTTCTATAGAGGCCTTCTGTGAGATGCTTCATTTCATTTGAACTTTCAGTTCAATTCCAAAATGTTTATTTAGTGCCTATGATGTGCAAAGTGTTCTTTAGGGAAAAACAGATGAAATAAGATATTTATAAGACCATAGGATGTTAGAATTGGAATTACCTTATAGATAATTTAGGTCCATTCCTTCTTTTTACATATGAGGAAACTAATTCCCAGAGAGGCCATAACTTGGCCAAGGAGACCCAGGTTGTAAGTGGCAAGCCGAGATTTTATCTTCAGATCTTTTGACTTAATCTAGTAGTCTACATTACCCTCAGAAGCTTCTAGTTGAATGGGATAAGATTCCAATTCATATAACCTCTATTCTTTCAGAATCCTTCTCATCTACTTTCAGTGTACCTGGTTGTTGCCCTGTTACGAGTTTTTTGCAGACAAGGACTGAATTTTTGCCTTTTTTGTATATTTTGTGGCAGTGCCTGACAAATGCTTAATAAATGCTTATTTACTTGATTTCATTTGCCCACCTAGAAAAATTATATCCACTATGAGAAGAATTGCCTGGTGTGATTGCTGAGTCATTGTCCCTGAAAAATTTTGGAGGTTGAGATGTGATACTACTACAGAACAAATCTCCCATTGTTTTTAATAAAAGGAAGTGTGGAGATCTTCAGCTATAGGAAAGTGAGTTTGATAATTCCTGACAGAACTCTAGGGATAACTTGAAATCATTTAAAAAGCAAAAAATGATAATCCCAAAGAGCCAGCAAGTTCAAGAACAGGTTTTAAGAGACCAACTTTATTTTCTTTTTATGCCAGGACTACTAGCCTGGTTGGATCTGGTTGGCTCCCGCTCACACACAGAGTATATAGATTTCTGCATTTGACAGTTTCATGCTATCCTTGTGTAGAAGATGGAGAAGGGTGGGACAGATGATAGATAATATACAATTATCTGGATTTTTTAACAGGTCTAATGATCATATGGAAAAAATCATGAGAATTTCAATGTCAACTTAAAATTCTCTAATAGAATACCTTTGGGGGCTGTCCTTGACCTTGTGGTGGTTTATAGTTTAGGGATTTTCATATTTTGAATGGTGGCATAGATGATAATGTCAGCTTTGGGGATGATATGAAGCTGGGAGTGATAGATAAGATGGTGGATAACAGTAAGGATGAAAAAAGAAGTACTTGATAGGCTAGCTTAGTGGCCCAGATCTAAGATGACATTTAGTGAAGATAGTTAATTAAATTCCTAGACTTGTATTTAAAGAGACAGTTGGGGGAAATATGACAAGACAACAGCTTGTAGAAATTTTAGTGGATGGCAGACTCCACACAGGTCAATATTGTGACATGGCAATCATGAAAACTAACATTGACTTAGGTTACATTAAGAGCTTTTGAATCTTCCAAACTTGCCATGGCCAGATGACATTGGGAGTACTGTGTTCAGCTTTGAATGTCAGAAGAAGGTCGTTAATATGCTCTACTGTTTTCAGAAGAGGGTAACTGGGATGGAGAGGAGAATGGAGATCTCTTGAAAGCAGTGGGAATGTTTTACTTAGAAAAGAAACAGCTTGGGGAACTGCCCTTCAAATACTTGAAGACAGCTATCATTTGGAAGGAAAATTAGACTTTCTCTCCTTGGCTTTAGGACAGAACTAGAAGCAACACCAGAAGTTGCAGAATCTAGATTTAAGGTAGGAAATCCTAACAATGAGCTTTGGCTCATTTTGGGGCTGTTGATTTCCCTTTTGGTAGAGATTTTCAGAGCTTAAAAGATTTCTAATCAGGGATGTTGTAAAGGGAATTCCTGCTTTGTTGTCTGAATGGACTATAGGTACTCTGTAATCTATGATTTCTGTAAATACTGCAGATTAGAACTAATTGAGAGGATATGATAGGCATTTAAACATGCTACATGAAACAGTGACAATCTGATTATTCTACAAAATACCCTAGCCATGTTATGAAGTTGAATTCTAGGTTCTCAAAGACTCTCAGTGAAGTACACATTTCTTTTACATGTACTGTGTTTTGCCATCACATTTTCTTTATTCATGCTCTTCTTCATGCCTTCTACCACTATCTTTACATGTAAAACGATCCCATTCTATCCCATCTTCTGCAGCAGATTACTCCTCTGTCATCCCTACTGTCATTAATATTCAGTCTCTTTTTCTACTGGTATTGTCTTATTGTTTACCATCATGCCCATATCTCCCCAATTCTTTTTTTTTCTCCCAATTCTCAAAAAATCCTTACTTTATCTGCCTCCCCATGCTAACTTTTAACTTATATATCTCTTCCTTTTTGTGGCTAAATTCCTCTTTTTATATTCCCAGCCAATTAGCACAATGCCTGGCATGTAATAGGTGCTTAATAAATGTTTATTGATAGATCGATTGCTGACCACATCAGTGATCTCTAAAGATCGTGAAAGATCAAAGTGATACCACAAATTTGGAAAAAGGCAAATGTCCTGATTTTTAAAAAGAAGATAATGGAGTCTATAGAGGCCAGTGACTTTGACTTTAGTTCCTGACAAAATATAACCTATATTATTAAAGAGCTGATTAATGAATATCCACAGAGGAATCATTTAGAAAAAGCCAGTATAGTGTCAGTGGGAACAGTTCAGGCCAGACTAGCTTTGTTTCCTTTTTTGATAGTGTTCTAAGTTGATAGATTAGAGAAATGCTATATAGTTTATCTAGATTTGAACAAAGCATTTGAAAGAGAAAAACAGGACAGAAGTTTATTTTTTAAGTGTTTTGTTTTTCAAAACTTAACATGAAGCATCAATGTCAACAACTAAGTAGCTCACTGACTATTTAAAAAAAAATTAAAAAAAAATTCTTACTGTATGTTTTGATTCTAAGGCAGAGTGATAAGGGCTAGGCAATGGGGATTAAGTGATTTGCCAGGGTCACACAGCTGGGAAGTGTCTGAGGTCAGATTTGAACCTAGGACCTCCTGTCTCCAGGTCTAGTTCCTACTCCACTGAGCTACCCCAGTGACTTTATACTTATTAGTTTCAGTGCATAAAGTATAGTAATTGTTTAGTCATTTTTGTCAATTCATTTTCATTTTTCTGTATTCTGTTCTTTAAATTTTACTTCTGTTTGCTTTGCAGTTTTTTTGGGATCTTTATTAGAATCTTTTCCCACCTCATACTTACCTTAATTGTATTATATAATATAACATTATGTTATATAATCTGTTACATTCTTCGTGCCAATGGACCCAGGCTTCCAACGCCGAGAGAGTGGGACTGTCACTGTGTTTCGACTTTTCCACTTAAATCTTCATGCACAGGTGTCTTTATGCACAAAAACGCACAAAGACAATCGTCATCCTCCGTTCGAGAGACAACCAACCAATCTGTTACATTCTTGTACTACAGGTTACCCATTCTCCTGTTGTTAGATAGTTAGATTGTTAATACATTTTTTTCCATTATATTTAATATTACTATGAAAATCTTTGAACTGAGGGTCATTTTTTTCATAATACTTTCAAGGCATATTCTGTAAAATGGTTATTTTTGTAACTTTTATGACATAATTCCACACAAGTTTGAAGTTCCATCAACAGTGAATCAGTGTACTTGTTTTTCAGTAATTCCCCCAGCATTGTATTTTGTTGCTTTTACTTTGTTTTCCCCAATTTGATGGGTGATTCGGTATCTACAAAATTGGTTCTCTTCATTTATTAGTGAGGTTTTTTTTTTCAAGTATTTTAATAATTGATGTTTCCTCCCCAAAAGTTGTGTCCTTATCCTTTGTGATTTTTTAACAAAAAAGAATTAAAATTAAAGTGAAAATACCAGATTAGGAAAATATATCTGGCAAGTATTACAGATGAAAACTTGACCTTTTGATTGCTTGTCAGATAGCTATTTTTATCTAGTAGGGTGTCCTTGGGTACATTTGTCTACTGTTTTCAATTACTTTGGGTTTTATTTGATGTTTCATTGATCACCCCCTTTTTTTTTTCATGGTTGTAGGAGGGTAGAGGATGCCAAGAATTAAATAAATTAAATGTGAAATACTTGTCTGTGAACAAGTGGATATATATTGTTGGAGGAGCTGAATCATATTAATCTTAATATTCTATCTGTAAATGAAGTCCGGAAAAAAAAAAGAAAGTTGTGGCTAAATGGCTCATAGGTATTCCTTGGAGTAAAGAGAAAAACTGGAGGAATGAGTTTTATCATGTGATCCAAGGCTATAAGATATATTTTTATGGGGCATTTGGCCTCTATATATTGCAAAACTAATAAGAATTTATAAAAAGTTCACCACAAAAACAGCAGCAATTTATATAGCAGCATCAGTTGCTGAGGATGAAGTGGTAGAGAAATTTATTGAAGAACTTGATAAGACCTTCTACATAAATCAATATTTGTTTTTATATTTGGTGATGTAATTGGAAAGGTGGGAAATGGTGAGGTTGGGGAAAAGTATGTAGAAAAGCATCCTTCAGGAGAAAGAAATCAGAAATCTAGTTTATATAGACCCTCATACTTTGAAACAATGAACACATTTGTAAAAAAAAACAAAAAAATAATTGGTAGCTACTGACAAGAACAAGCACCAAACAACATCACAAAATTGACTTTGTTGAAGACTTATTATGCTCATGGAGATATCCTTGAGTCAGTTGCCTGTGTGCAGTCAAACCACTGACTTGCCAAGGCTAGGTTCAGAATTTATAAGAAACAAGCAGAAAAAACATCAATGAAAAGGTTATTTAAAAAGCTAATAAAAAAGAAAAGGGGAAATGGACAACAGAAATCACATGGATGATAACATAGTTTCATCCAGTACTTAAGTAATTATAAATTATTTTCTACAACAAGGAGACCAAAAGAATCCAGAAAATGCCTTAGTCAGCAAACATTTGATTTGGTAAATGGGGACAGATGGTTGCCAAAAGAAACAATTGGTTTCTATAAACTGTAAATTTTTATGAGCAATGTTGTCACAATAAAGGAAAGAGAAAGAGTGGAGGGCAAAAGCAGTCTTAAGAAAGCCTTGCAGATTATCCAATGAAGCAAGATCCTCCCAAGGATGATTCAAGGAAGAAAATGGAAACAGGGACACAAATAGAAGAAAAAGGGAAAAGATTTACATACATTTTTAATACCACCATGTTTTCTTCACCTAAGATAATTGATACCGCATGTCATAGTTAACTGAGGTGCTTACAGAGGTAGAAAGGACATTAAAGAGAACAAAGATGGGAAAAGTTGCTGGATTGAGTCATATACTTGGCACAGTTTATCAAGTATTTAATTCAGTCCAACAGCTTTTCTCATCTGGGATCAAGAGAAGATTCATGTTAGAAGGGATATAATTGTGAGGACATTAAAGGACTGACTTATAACGTAGTCAAAGGAGAGAAAGATACAGAAGTATAGAAAAAACTTTGGATTTTATTGATGCTGAAAAATGGTGACCAAGAAAATATCAACAGCTACTGTTCTATAAGGTTGTTTCTCTTTCTTTGCAAAATTTTTATGAAAGTCAGCTACATATAAATTGAGTGTACTGTCAGTGAAGTCTTTCATAAGGAAAAAACAGAATTTTACAAATGATATTCAATAATGGAGCATTACCTTTAATAGTAAACTGAAAGATGTTCATAATATAAAATTCCATTGGACTTATTTTTTGGTGATTACAAAAAATGTACAACCTGTAATATCACATTGCTGACTTATGAAATCTTTTACAACAGTGTTTCTCCCATCCATATAACAAGGTTATTTAAAAATCCTTGAAAGACATAATAGCAGATATAGCCCTATTTAGCAGCCCTCTGATAATAAGGATCAGTTGAAGCATAAAACATGGAAATGTGCATTTATTATTAGTATTAATCATTGTGCTGGATGAGGTCTAGCACAGTAGAGGTGAGAAAAGATTCCTTTTGGAAGATGTGTTCCTCCAGAAACTACTTGTTTGTAAATGATGTGATGATTACATCATCTCCAGGGGATTGCAGAGCTTTCTAAAAGAGATAAACAATCACTTAAAGGAGTTTGGCCTCTCCACACAGGAAAGACCAACTGGATTGCCCAGATTTCAACATATACCCAAATGTACACCCTATAGAGTAGACATTCATTAATTTTAAAAAATTGTTAATAAATAACTATATTTCCTTTTGTTTCCCTTTTAATTATCCTTTAATTGTTAATCCTTTAATTATTATTGTAAATGTTTAATTGTTTTCCTTTTTAATAATTTGTATTTTATAAGGAAAAAGACATTCTGAGAAGGGGTTCATGACAGGAAGGTTAAGTAAGACCTCTTTCCATAGGACTTTTCCAATGGTATGAATATCTGGGACAGATAGTACTAAATTGACTGTGAACTGGGCCCAGAGTTGAAAAAGGAGAATAGTGTACTTTTGGAAAATTGCAGAACATCTTACTGATTCATAAATTTCCCATACCATCAAAGACCTATATTTTTTATAAGTTTTTGCCATATTACTGCATGGCAGCAAGAACTGGAAAGTCACTGCTTCCAGAGAATTAAAGATGAGCATCATACAGAGGGTAGTGTAAAGGAGTATGGACAGGCTACAACCTAAAACCAATGAGGAACTCTAGAGAACAGAAGTAAAAAATGTTATCCATGAATGATAGGTTAAGAGATGAGAATGAGGAATGACAGGTGTATGACCTGAGTATCCCACTGACAGCCTCAAGATGTTGGTAAAAGTGAAGGTGTAATGCACATTGGATGGACCCACTGTAGCAAACTTTTGAAGGACAGGAGCTATAGCCAAGCCCCATAGGCAGGAATAAGTTGCTCTCTTTATTGTTCAGGGGAATTCCTGAATCAATGAAGTCTCAGTCCCTTTTGAGTACTTAAAAGTATCAAGTAGTTTTGATGATTTCAACTTCATAGTATGGTTTGAGGTTTAGTAAGGTTGGGGCTGTCTTTATTGCTATTATTATCGTTATTTCTCTTGAGATTTTTGACTGATAGGTGAATGCAGTTATTTTGTCTTAATTTTATAGTGTATCACTTTGGGAGGTAAATAACAAAATCAGTAACTTAATTTAGATTGTAACCTCATTTTTATTTTCTACCTGTGAATATCTCCAGTTATGTCTTTTACTTCTGCAAAGATGGTTTTGTAGTTTTATTCAATATGAAAATAAGCTTTCAGTATAACTTGATAGATTTGATTTTCCATTTTTTTGGTTTTTATTCATGGTAAAATGTATTTTTCTGTCTTAGTTTTCTTAGTAATATACTAGAAAACTGATGATTTTTGAGGTTTTATTTTATATTCTTTTACTTTGCTGAAATTACTAGTTATTTTTATTAATATTATTGAATTTTTAAAATTCTTGAAGTTAATCCAAATATCTACAAATAGACATTATTTTGCCTCTTGAGGTATGCACATTCCTTTATTTTTCTTGTTTTATTGCTACCATTTCTATAACTTAACAACTAACTGCAAGAACAGTGGGAAATCCTTGCTTTACTCTTGACCTTTTTGTATAGGCTTCTAGTATTTCTTCATTTTGAGTATTGTCAATTCTTAATTTTAAAACATCTTGCTTCTTATTAAGAAAATGCCCTTCTTATGACTTTCATTTATTCATGGAAAAAGGAATGATATAAGCTAGATAGATGGTAATAGAAATGGTAGGAATTGGTACTGATTGGTCAGATCCCCCCAAAATAGTGATTAATGGTTTGATGATGCCTTAGAAATCTCTAATAAAATAGCTCAAACCATCTGTAATTGGCTGACCCTGTGATCTTTAATGTTTTTTAAAAAGTCATGAATAAATGTGCACAAGGCAAGTTTATCAAAATTTTGAATGATCCAAACCTGCGTGAGATAGTTAACATACTGAATTAAAGTTAGGATTCAAATCAGTCTTGACAGGCTAGAACATTGGGCCTAATCTTGTACGATGAAATTTAACAGGGATAAAAATAAAGTCATATATTTGGGTTAAAAGTTAACTTCCCAAATGAAAGATGGAGGAGGCATCAGTAGATATTAGTTCATTTGAAAAAATCTCAATAGGACTTTTGTACTATAGATTCAGTACATGTCAGTAATATGATATGATCACTATAGACGCTAATGTAATCTTAGATTGTATTGAAAGAAATATAGTATCCAGGGATATGAGAGAACCCCAACTTTACTCTTTTTTGACAATACTAACATTTAGAGTATCTTGTTTAGTTCTGAACACTACATTTTATTCTGAAGGACATTGATGAAGGACATAGTACCTAGAGGAATACAGGCAGGATAGTGAACCCTGCAAGTTTGTGCCACATGAGGTTAGACTAAAGAAAATAGGGATTTTTAACATTTGAAGAAAAGATAGTTTGGGGTGGTGGGTGGACTACATGATAATTGTCTTCAAGTATGTGAAGGGCTGTCTGGTAGAAGAGGGATTAAGCTTATTCTTCTTAGCATCAGAGGGCAGAATTTGGAGTGATGAGTGAAAAGTTGCAGAGAATATATAAAATTTCTTTGTATTTGGAACTTTTTACAAATAGATTCAGTCACTTTTGGAGAAGTAGTTAGGTGGTTTCTTACCTCATGGAAGGTCTTCAGTAAAAGACTGCAGGATGACTTGGCAAAAGATGCATGATGACTTATCAGGTGTGTTGTCATGGGAATTCCTCATAGGTTGGATAGAAAAGACTTGATGGACACCTAGGTCCCTTCTGACTCTGAAATTCTCTAACATTACTTGTTCTAAGGTGCTCCCTGGATCTAATAGTCAACTATTAATATTAATTAATATTAATATCAATAGTCAACTGATGTCAACTCAAATAGAAATGGAGCCACTAAACCAGGGGCTGAAATTGATTCAGAAAACCACATGTTAACTAATATTATCCATGTTCTATTGTATTTTAACTTATTTTGTTAAATATTTTTCTTTTTTCTTTTTTTTTTAAACCCTTACCTTCCGTCTTGGAATCAATAGAAGAGTGGTCAGGGCTCCGCAATGAGGGTTAAGTGACTTGCCCAGCTGGGAAGTGTCTGAGACCAGATTTGAACCTAGGACCTCCCGTCTCTAGGACTGACTCTCCATCCACTGAACCATCTAGCTGCCCCCTAAATATTTTTAAATTACATTTTAATTTGGTTCTACTGCTAGGACATGAATGATTCACCCTTTTGTTCTAGTGTTTTGTGTTCCAAAGTCTCTTTCTTAACATTCTATGATCTAAGGTTACTTCTAGCTTTATGAATTTATAGTTTATGTAAACTCAAGACTTTTTTAGCATAAAAAACCAAAGGTTTTATTTGTGTACCTTGTGGATTTATCTTGATTTATAAAGGAAATATGAGTATATGTTTTAAGTATCAAGATTTCTAGGTGGTAGCTAGTGCTAGCATACTGATTGTTAATGGCTTGAAGTCGGGGTACAATGTGAAAAGGTAAAAAAATAAAATAAAATCTCACATCTGCTGTTACATGTTGTTAACTCCCTTAGCAGCCATTAAATCATTTCAAGTACAATAATAGTGTAGGAGGTAAATTAACTAACCATTAACAGTCTTATAAATACACAATTAACATGCCAACATTTATATGACACATTGATGGGGCAGCAGTAATTTTTGATTGGGAGTTTGCGTCCCTTTTGGAGCCTCCGGCTGTTGCTTATTTAAACAAGGTCTCTCAGATTACAGGTGAGTAGTGATTTGGTATTATCAAGTAAATGGTAAAATGCTTGTAGACAGATGGGAATGTCTTTTGAAATAACCACTGTACATGGGCATTTTTGTTGTTTAATTATAGGTTGTAAATAGTTAGCTATGGTAAATATTTTCTTCATTATTTGGAGAGAATAAGTCTGACACTCTTTAAACTTTCTCTTCCTAATGATTTCAATATTTATGATATTGCCATTCACATTCACTCAATCTTTTATGATTATAACTTTGGGTTTACTTTTTATTTTCCATTTCCATTTCCCATTTCTTTTGCATCTAATAAGCCCTCTTGGTTCTACTTCCAGAGTATGTTTCATATATCTACTTATACTGCTCTCTATTGTAGCATTCTCCATATTGAGAAGTAGTGGGGTTTAGTAGAAGTACACTGAATTTGTAGTCATAGAACCTGGGTTAAAACTTGGTCTTTGTTCCTTATTTCTTTGGTGATCTTTAGTTCCTCTCTGGGCCTCAGTTTCCTCATCTGTAAAATGAAAAGATAACATTGATGACGGCTAAGCTTCTTTGAATTTCAGAAACAAATGGTAGTTCTGCTTCCATTTTCTCCCTCTTCTAATTCATCCTGCATATAGCTGACAAAGTAATCTTCCTGATAATCCTTGCACCCTTTCTCTTAAAAATTTTAGTAGTACTTTTAGGTTTGAGTATCAGCTCAGACTGGCATTTGAGGACCATATATAATTTGATACCAAATGCCCTTTCTAGGTTTATTTAAAATTTCTTTTCTTCATATTAATGTAGTCCTGTGAAAAATGTCCAAGAGTTAGAATTATTGGACCCAATTTCAAGTTCTGATTAATTCCTTTGGGATTTGAGATGAGTTGCATATTCTTTTTAGACCTCAGATTCCTCTTATATCAAATCACTAAATGACTTCTCAGGGCCCTTTTGATTTTGATTCTGTGCTCCCTGTAACCATGTAATTTTGTATTTCTTACTGTTACCTGAACTCTTTTTTTTCTATCTTGCATTTGCATGTTTTCTCATGCCATCATGTTAGCTTGAAATACTCTTCATTCTTTTCCATTTGAAAATCCTATCAACTTTCCAGAAACCTATTTCAGGTATTGCCTTTTCCAATAATACCTTCCTTGATTCTTGCACAGCACTTCTCCTTTGTAGTAGACTTCTCCTTTGTAGTAGACCTCCTTTGTAGTTGAGATACTCTGTTTTATATAAGTTATCTGAGTACCTGGTTTAGTTTAATTTGATCATAAATTCCTTGAGGGCAACTTCTGTATCATATTCTCAGAGCATCTGACCCAGGATAGATGCTCAATAATGGTTTATTAAATTACATACAACATGTTTCAGTAACTGACTTTATCGTAGAATATCTTTGAACCATGGAGGGTTATCAGAAGGAGGCATCTGGACTATTGTTATTTGGTCTAGATCCATTCTTTCCTTAGTGTGGGAATTCCTACTATGGAAATTCCTATTCATATGGGCAACTCATCTGTAACTTAGTCTTAGTTACTTTAAGCATTTAGAATTTTAAGTGATTTTCCCATGATTAATGTAGCTATTCATGTCAGAGGCAGTAGTTGAACCTCAAGTCTTTTAGGCTTTATGGTGATTTTCACTAGTCGATCTTCTTGCCTTGATTTTTCTTTCTTCCTTTTTTTAAATCCTTACTTCTGTCTTAGTTAAACCTCTTAAGACAGAAGGGCAAGGGCTAGGCAAACAGGGTTTCAGTGTTTTTCCCAGAATCACACAGCTAAGAAGTGTCTGAAATCATATTTGAACCCATGTCCTCCTGACTCCAGGCTTGGGGCTCTATCCACTTTCTACCTGCCTCATCATCTTCTTGACTTTCTGTAGAATTAGACTTATTTAAAATATTTAAATGAAGAAACATAGTTGTGATTGTTTTCCAGTTGCCATATATTTATTGTTTCTCATCAATGGAAGTCTTCAAACAGAAGCAAAATAACTATGAGGAATATTACAGAGGAAATTTTTGTGGGCTAATAGGTTAACAGAATGAGAAAAATACTCCTGTACTTTTGTCTTGTACCCAGTTATGATGGGCAACACATACAAAAACCGTAGTAAATATTAACAGTGATAATAGCTACCAGTTTCTAGAGTACTTTAGTGCCTGAAAAAAATTTTTTTTTGCAATAACTTTATGAGGTAAAGACTATAAACATTATTCCTGTTTTATAGATAAGGAAACTGAGAATCAGAGAAGCTCAGTAATTTTCCCACGAACTCATAAATAATAAATGCCAGACATGGGGTAAAATGAAGGGATTGGGCAAGGAAGTCTGTGGGTATTTCCAACACAGAAATTTGATAAGTTTGTGAAATATGTTTTCATGGTAGTAGTTCATATTTTTTTAATGCTTGAATGTTTAGAAAGCATTTTCAATTCACTGTGAAATAGTTCAAATATTATCGTCTCCTTTGGATCTGTAGTCAGAGGACCCAAGTTTATATTCTGACTATTCTGCTTATTACCTCTGTGAGTTTAGAGGAAATCACTTAATCCCTCTGGGTCTCAGTGAAAAGGTTGGACCATATATTTTAAAAATTAAAATTAAATCTCAATAATAAAATATTATATTATAAGGAATTTATTAATGATCATTAGAAAAGAGGATACAAAATAAAGACCACGTACCCATGGCTGACTAACCTATTTAAAATCCCTACACTTGGCTTACCATTGCCATCATGCTGGCTGAAAGCCCAAGAAAGAGGCCCAAGAGGACTACCCACTTGCTAATATCCTCTGTCTACAGGAAATACATAATGACAGAAAGTCAGTGGGGGAGGGGGGCAGCTGGGTAGCTCAGTGGATTGAGAGCCAGTCCTAGAGACAGGAGGTCCTAGGTGCAAATCTGGCCTCAGACACTTCCCAGCTGTGTGACCCTGGGCAAGTCACTTGACCCCCATTGTCTAGCCCTTATACTCTTCTGCTTTGGAATCGATACACAGTATTGACTCCAAGATGGAAGGTAAGGGTTTAAAAAAAAAGAAAAAGAAAGTCAGTGGGCTCCCAGGAAATGTAGTTCTTTTTTAGGATAACAGATTTTAAATTATACATTGAATCTCGGGGGGGGGGGGGAATGTGTAATTTCTTGTATGACTTAATAAATCCCTTAAATATAATATTTTTATTATTGACATTAATTTTAATTTTTACATAACATGACTGATAGTGTTGTTCACTTAAATGTATTTTCTAATCTCAGGTCCTTATATTTTAGATATATTTAGGTAGAGGGCAGCTGGGTAACTCAGTGGATTGAGAGCCAGTCCTAGAGACAGGAGGTCCTAGGTTCAAATCTGGCCTCAGACACTTCCAAGCTGTGTGACCCTGGGCAAGTCACTTGACCCCCATTGCCTAGCCCTTACCATTCTTCTGCCTTGGAGCCAATACACAGTATTGACTCCAAAATGGAAGGTAAGGGTTAAAAAAAAAAAAAGAAGATATATTTAGGTAAGGACCATCTGGGATATCCTCGATGATGTATTAATGTCATGTTGAAGCTATTCAGTACCTCAATTAAATGGATCCTAAACTAGAAAACAATTAACTAGGTGTATTTCTATGTTCTAAATTTAGAAGAAAGAAGCAAAGCTTACCAGACTTATATGTTCACTCCTGGGTAACTTCTAACTTAAACTGGGATTGAGAATGAGGCATTAAGTTTTAGAGGTAACTCTATAGTTCTATTCTTTTAATATTATAGTTCATAAGCCCCCACTGGAACACTTTTCATTAACATTTAACCAGCACATTTAAGACTTAGCAAAGGTCATTTACAAAGATTGTATAATAAGAACGGTTGCTACAAAACATTAACCTGGGGTACACTTTTCTGCAAAAGCATGTAACATCTATGCTGAGTGGCAAAGTCTAGATAGAGGTCACCACAACTTACCTCTAACTTGCAAACTCTGAAATTCATCCAAGGCCTAGCTATTTAAAGCCCTCAGAGATGTGGTTAATTTGTAAGCTCAGCCAATTATGCTGTTCCTTTCTTTTTTCACTGTCCCTTTATTGAATACATTTTTATTGTATTGTGATCTGTAATGATGTGTTTAATATTTTTGTTTTTCTTCATTTATTTATAAGGTTTTTCTGGACATATTCATGATCAGTTTTTGTAAAGATGCCATATATTGCTGAGGAAAAAAAATATGTTCCTTTTATTTTCATTCATTAATAGATACATCATTTAACATTCTTTTAAATTCTATTCAGGTCCATAAAATAAAACTTATATTAAAAGTTTCTTTCTTTGTTAAGTTTGTCCATATCTGAGAGGGATACATTGAGATCTTCTATTATTATAGTTTTGCAGGTTTTGTCTCCCTGTAATTTTAGCTATTTTTTTCAAGTATTTAGATGCTATGCCATTCAGCATATATATGTTAAATATTTTTTTCAAGTATTTAGATGCTATGCCATTCAGCATATATATGTTAAATATTGATATTAATCCATTGCTTTTATCAAACTATAGTTTTTCTTTTTATCTTTTAAAATCAAGTCTATTTTTGCTGTTGACTTTGTGATTATGATTATTACTCCTCTTGAGGTCAGATGAGGTATAGTAGATTTTTTCCAGTTCCATACTTCCCTCTATCCTGTTTTCTTTTATTTATCAATCTTTTTCCTTTTATCCTGCTCCTCCTCAAAAGTCTTTTTTGCTTTTGGTCACTGCCTCACTTCTTTTGCCTTCTTTTTTATTAACAGCACCACCTCCCCCATCTCTTTTCCCTTCCTTTTCCTTCTATTGGGTAAGATAGATTTCTGTATTCAGCTGAGGGTATGCATATATTCTTCCCTTTTTGAACCAATTCTGATGAGAGTAGGTTTCAAGCATTGTCCTGCCCTCTCCTGACCTCTGCCCCCAGCATCTTCTCCACTATAATACTTCTTCCTTTTGTGCAGAAAATTTCTCCCATTCTATTGCTTCCTTTCCTCTTCTCCCAGATCTTTGGACTTTTACACCCCTTAATTTTTGTTTTTGGAGAGTATTCAAAAATATTCAACTTATATTCATTCTCTCTCCCTATGTAGGCACTTTCTAATTGCCTTAATAATGATAAAATTTGGGGGGGGGGTAAAATGTATCATGTTTCTATATAGGAATGTAAGCAGTTTATCTTTATTGAGTCCCTTATAATTATTTTCATGTTTGACATTTTTATATTTCTTTGTAACTTCTATTTGAATGTCAGTTTTTCTATTCAACTCTGATGAAAACATCAGGAAAGCTTAGAAGTCCTCTTTCATATTTTACCTCTGAAGAATTATACTCAGTTTTGTTGTGGTAGGTTATTCTTGGTTTTAATCTTAGCTCCTTTACCTTCCAGAATATCATATTCTAAGCCTTGTACTCCTTTACAGTGACACTGCTAGATCTTATGTGGTCTTGGCTGTGGCACCTTGATATTTGAATGGTTTATTTCTGTCTGCTTGAAGTATTTTCTCTTTAATGTGGGAGTGCTGCAATTTGGCTATAATATTCCTGGGAGTTTTCATTTTTGGGCTCTTTTTTGGGAGTTGATTAATGTATTCTTTCAGTTTCTATTTTGCACTCTGGTTCTACAAAAAGAGAGCAGTTTTCCTTTATAATTTCTTGAAATATGATCTCTAGTAGGCCTATGTTTTTGGTCACAGCTTTCAGGTAGTTTTGTAATTCTTAAATAATCTGCCTTTGATCTGTGTTCCAGGCCAGTCATTTTTCCAATGAGATATTTAATATTTTCTTCTATTTTTTCTTTTGATTTTGTTTTATTCTGGGGGAGAATTGAGTCTCATGGAGTCATTAGCTTTCAGTTGCACAGTTCTGATTTTTAAAGAATTATTTTCTTCAGTGAGATTTTGTACCCTTTCCCATTTAGTCCTGCTTTTAAAGTAAATTTTATACTTCCTTTTTCATTGAGTCTATTCTGTCTTTTAAAAAATCTTCATTTACTTATTACTTTCTTTCAATTACATGTAGAAAAGACTTTTTGACAGTTGTTTTCTGACATTTTGTGATTCATTAGCTCCTTCCCTTCCCCCTGCCCCCAATGGTGTAAATAGTTTCATATAGGTTATACTAGTACTTTCATACAGTATGTATTTCCATATTCCCTATATTGTGACTGAAGACACATATTACATATATAATAAAAAAATCATGAAAGAAATAGAGTGAAGGATGGCAAGCTTTGATATGCAGTCAGATTCTAACAGTTCCTTCTTTGGCTTTGGATAGCATTGTATGTTTGTTTGTTTTTAACATGAAATCTCTTGGAGTTATCTTGGAACCTTGTTTTATTGATAATAGTTTAATCCTTTCAGTTGATCATTGTTCAGTATTTCTTTTACTGTTAACACTATTTTCCTGCTTCTGCTCACTCACTTTCTGTTAGTTAATAGAAGTCTTTCTAGGTATTTCTGAACTCATCCTATTTGGCCTTTCTTCTGGCGCAGTAGTATTCCATTATAATTGTATACCACAGCTTGTTCAGGCATTCCCCAGTGGCCTATTCTACTTTGAACACTGTTCTTTTCTTTGGTGAATTTTTATGCTTCTTTACCATCAGGCCAATTCCTTATTTTTTTTTTTAAGTATTATTTTCTTCAGGTGTGTGTGTGTGTGTCACACCTTTTTTTTTTTTAACCAGCTGTTAATTCTCTTAATTTTCTTGTATCACTCATTTCTTTTTTTTTTTTTTTTTTTTTTTTCATTTTTTTTTTTTTAATATATTTTATTTGATCATTTCCAAGCATTATTCGTTAAAGACATAGATCATTTTCTTTTCCTCCCCCCCACCCCCCATAGCCGACGCGTAAGTCCACTGGGCATTAGATGTTTTCTTGATTTGAACCCATTGCTTTGTTGATAGTATTTGCATTAGAGTGTTCATTTAAAGTCTATCCTCTGTCATGTCCCCTCAACCTCTGTATTCAGGCAGTTGCTTTTTCTCGGTGTTTCCACTCCCATAGTTTATCCTTTGCTTATGAATGGTGTTTTTTTTTCTCCTGGATCCCTGAAAGTTGTTCAGGGACATTACACCGCCCCTAATGGAGAAGTCCATTATGTTCGATTATACCACAGTGTATTAGTCTCTGTGTACAATGTTCTCCTGGTTCTGCTCCTCTCGCTCTGCATCACTTCCTGGAGGTTGTTCCAGTCTCCATGGAACTTCTCCACTTTATTATTCCTTTGAGCACAATAGTATTCCATCACCAACATATACCACAGTTTGTTCAGCCATTCCCCAATTGATGGGCATCCCCTCGTTTTCCAGTTTTGGGCCACCACAAAGAGCGCAGCTATGAATATTTTTGTACAAGTCTTTGTGTCCATTATCTCTTTGGGGTACAGACCCAGCAGTGCTATGGCTGGGTCAAAGGGTAGATATTCTTTTGTCGCCCTTTGGGCATAGTTCCAAATTGCCCTCCAGAATGGTTGGATCAGTTCACAACTCCACCAGCAATGAATTAATGTCCCTACTTTGCCACATCCCCTCCAGCATTCATTACTTTCCTTTGCTGTTATGTTAGCCAATCTGCTAGGTGTGAGGTGATACCTCAGAGTTGTTTTGATTTGCATCTCTCTGATTATAAGAGATGTAGAACACTTCTTCATGTGCTTGTTAATAGTTTTGATTTCTTTATCTGAGAACTGCCTATCCATTTCCCTTGCCCATTTATCAATTGGGGAATGGCTTGATTTTTTGTACAATTGATTTAGCTCATTATAAATATGAGTAATTAAACCTTTGTCAGAGGTTTCTATGAAGATTTTTTCCCAATTTGTTGTTTCCCTTCTGATTTTAGTTATATTGGTTTTGTTTGTACAAAAGCTTTTTAGTTTGATGTAGTCAAAATTATTTATTTTACATTTTGTGATTCTTTCTATATCTTGCTTGGTTTTAAAGCCTTTCCCCTCCCAAAGGTCTGACATGTATACTATTCTGTGTTTACCCAATTTACTTATGGTTTCCTTCTTTATGTTTAAGTCACTCACCCATTTTGAATTTATCTTGGTGTAGGGTGTGAGGTGTTGATCTATTCCTAGTCTCTCCCACACTGTCTTCCAATTTTCCCAGCAGTTTTTATCGAATAGTGGATTTTTGTCCCAAAAGCTGGGATCTTTGGGTTTATCGTATACTGTCTTGCTGAGGTCGCTTTCCCCCAGTCTATTCCACTGATCTTCCTTTCTGTTTCTTAGCCAGTACCAAATTGTTTTGATGACTGCTGCTTTGTAATATAGTTTTAGGTCAGGGACTGCAAGGCCCCCATCATATGTGTTTTTTTTCATTAATTCCCTGGATATCCTTGATCTTTTGTTCTTCCAAATGAACTTTGTTATGGTTTTTTCTAAATCAGTGAAGAAGTATTTTGGTAGTTCAATGGGTATGGCACTAAATAGATAAATAAGTTTGGGTAGGATGGTCATTTTTATTATATTGGCTCGTCCTATCCATGAGCAGTTAATGTTTTTCCAATTGTTCAAGTCTAGTTTTAGTTGTGTGGCGAGTGTTTTGTAGTTGTGTTCATATAGTTCCTGTGTTTGTCTTGGGAGATAGATTCCTAGGTATTTTATTTTGTCTAAGGTGATTTTGAATGGGATTTCTCTTTCTAGTTCTTGCTGCTGAGCTGTGTTGGAGATATATAGAAAAGCTGATGATTTATGTGGGTTTATTTTGTATCCTGCAACTTTGCTAAAGTTGTTGATTATTTCGATTAGCTTTTTGGTTGAATCTCTAGGATTCTTTAAGTAGACCATCATGTCATCCGCAAAGAGTGATAACTTGGTCTCCTCCTTGCCTATTCTGATACCTTCAATTTCTTTATCTTCTCTAATTGCTACTGCTAGTGTTTCTAGTACAATGTCAAATAGTAGAGGTGATAATGGGCATCCTTGTTTCACTCCTGATCTTATTGGGAATGCATCTAGTTTATCCCCATTGCAGATGATATTAGCTGTTGGTTTTAGATATATACTGTTTATTATTTTTAGGAATGACCCTTCTATTCCTATGCTTTCTAGTGTTTTTAATAGGAATGGGTGTTGTATTTTATCAAAGGCTTTTTCTGCATCTATTGAGATAATCATGTGGTTCTTGCTAGTTTGCTTGTTGATGTGGTCAATTATGTGGATGGTTTTCCTAATGTTGAACCAGCCCTGCATCCCTGGTATGAATCCTACTTGATCATGGTGAATGATCCTTCTGATCACTTGCTGGAGTCTTTTTGCTAGTATCCTATTTAAGATTTTTGCATCTATATTCATTAGGGAGATTGGTCTATAGTTTTCTTTCTCTGTTTTTGACCTGCCTGGTTTTGGAATCAGTACCATGTTTGTGTCATAAAAGGAGTTTGGTAGAACTCCCTCTTTGCTTATTATGTCAAATAGTTTGTATAGTATTGGGGTCAACTGTTCTCTGAATGTTTGATAGAATTCACAGGTGAATCCATCAGGCCCTGGGGATTTTTTCTTAGGAAGTTCTTTGATGGCTTGATGGATTTCAATTTCTGATATGGGATTATTTAAGAATTCTATTTCCTCTTCTGTTAGTCTAGGCAGTTTGTATTTTTGTATATATTCATCCATTTCTCCTAAATTGGTGTATTTATTGCCATATAATTGGGCAAAGTAATTTCTAATGATTGCCTTAATTTCCTCCTCATTGGAGGTGCTGTCCCCCTTTTCATCTTTAATGCTGTGAATTTGCTTTTCTTCCTTCCTTTTTTTAATTAGATTGACCAGTACTTTGTCTATTTTGTTTGTTTTTTCAAAGTACCAGCTTCTTGTCTTATTTATTAAATCAATAGTTCTATCACTTTCGATTTTATTAATTTCTCCCTTAATTTTTAGGATTTCTAATTTGGTTTTCTGCTGGGGGTTTTTAATTTGATCGCTTTCGAGTTTTTTCAATTGCATTTCCAATTGATTGATCTCTGCTCTCCCTTGTTTGTTAATATGAGCTTTCAGGGATATGAATTTGCCTCTGATTACCGCTTTGGCTGCATCCCAAAAGGTTTGAAAGGATGTTTCGCCATTGTCATTTTCCTTGATGAAATTATTAATTGTTTCTATGATTTCTTCTTTAGCTAAACGGTTTTGGAGTATCATATTGTTTAATTTCCAATTGGTTTTAGATTTGGTTTTCCATGTACCATTACTAATCATTATTTTTATTGCCTTGTGATCTGAGAAGGCTGCATTCATTATTTCTGCTTTTTTGCATTTGTGTGCTATGTTTCTGTGACCTAATGTATGGTCAATTTTTGTGAATGTGCCATGTGGTGCTGAGAAGAAGGTGTATTCCTTTTTATCCCTATTTATTTTTCTCCATATGTCTATTAATTCTAATTTTTCTAAGATTTCATTCACTTCTTTTACCTCTTTCTTATTTATTTTTTGATTTGATTTATCTAAATTTGATAATGGTTGGTTTAAGTCTCCCACTAGTATGGTTTTATTGTCTATTTCTTCCTTCAATTCTCCTAGTTTCTCCATTAGAAATTTGGGTGCTATATTATTTGGTGCATACATGTTGATTAATGATATTTCCTCATTGTCTAGAGTCCCTTTTAACAAAATATAATTACCTTCCCTATCCCTTTTGATCAGGTCTATTTTTGCATTGGCTTTATCAGATATCATGATTACCACTCCTGCCTTCTTTCTATCAGTTGAGGCCCAGAAGGTCTTACTCCATCCTTTAATTCTGACCTTGTGGGTGTCAACCCGCCTCATGTGTGTTTCTTGAAGACAACATATGGTAGGGTTTTGGATTCTAATCCATTCTGCTATTCGTCTACGTTTTATGGGTGAGTTCATCCCATTCACGTTCAAAGTTATGATTGTCATTTGTGGACTCCCTGGCATTTTGATTGCCTTCCCTAATTCTAACCTTTTCTTCTTCGGCTCTACCTTTTAGTCCAGTGATTTACTTTGAATCAGTCCCCCTTGTCCCCTCCCTTGATGTTTCCCTTTTTAGTCCCTCCCTTTTTGTTCCCTCCCCCTCCCCCCTCTCTTTCCCTCCCTTTTTGTTCTCCCTCTCCCCCTCCCCCCCTTGGTTTTCCCTTCTCCTTACCCTTGTTGGGTAAGATAGAATTCAAGATCCCAATGGATCTGGATGTTTTTCCCTCTCAGAGTTGATTTCCCTGAGATTGAGGTTTAAGTAACCCCCCCCCCCCTCTCTTCCTCTCCTTCTTATAGGAGTTTTCTTCCCCTCCCCTTCCCCTGTGAATCTTTGTGTGAGAACCATTATTCTATTTGGTCTTTCTTTACCCCCTATTTATACATTACATTTTCCCCACATATTAGTATACATAGGTTGATATAAATGTAGTCCTTATAGAAGAGAGTTTGAGTAAAAGAAGATAACATTTTTCCCCTTTCCTTAATATTTACCTTTTCAGGTATTCCTTGCTCTTTGATTTTCGGTATCAAACTTTCCACAAAGCTCTGGTCTTTTCTTTGCAAAAAGTTGGAAGTCTTCTATTTTGTTGAATGCCCATACTTTCCCTTGGAAGTATATAGTCAGTTTTGCTGGGTAGCTGATTCTTGGTTGGAGACCCAGCTCTCTTGCCTTTCTGAAGATCATGTTCCATGCCTTACGATCATTCAGAGTAGAACTTGCAAGGTCTTGGGTGACCCTGATTGGCATTCCTTTATATCTAAATTGTCTTTTTCTGGCTTCCTGTAGGATTTTTTCTTTTGTTTGATAGCTTTGGAATTTGGCAATTACATTCCTGGGAGTTGTCTTTTGGGGGTTTAGTGTAGAAGGTGTTCTGTGAGCTCTGTCAGTGGATGTATTGCCCCCTTGTTCTAGAATCTCTGGGCAATTTTCTTTGATTATATCTTGTATCACCATGTCCAGTTTGGTGTTTATTTCTGGCTTATCTGGGAGTCCAATTATTCTTAAATTATCCCTTCTCCCCCTGTTTTCCAGATCTATCACCTTGTCGGTGAGATATTTTATGTTCTCTTCTAATTTCTTGGTATTTTGGCTTTGCTTTATTGATTCTTGCTCTTTTACACGATCATTGTCTTCCAGCTGCCTGATTCTGGCCTTTAAAGCCTGGTTTTCTTTTACAGTTTGGTCAAACTGGTTTTGTAGATGCGTGAATTTCTTTTGCATTATTTCCAACTTTTCCTCCCAGAAGGCTTCCATCTTTTTGGTCATTTCTGATTCAAATTCTTCATAGGTTTGTGGAGAGTTTCCATTTCCTTTGGAAGGTTTTGGAGCATTTTCTTTTATATTATCTTCTGTCTGCTCTGTATTTTGTATTTTGGCTCCATAGAATGTGTCCAAAGTCGCCCCTTTCTTCTTATTTTTCTTGGTATTTTGGGGCTTCTGTGGTTCTGTGGAGTTTGCCATTTCTGAATGTGGAGGATTAGTTTTTCTTGTCTCTTTCTGGTGTTCAGGGGCTTTAGTCCTGGGCAGATAGTTCTATGAGCTTTCCCTGGGTTAAACTGAATATGCCTCACTGGAACTGGAATGGAAGGGTCGGACCACGAGGCCACACTCTCCCCCTGGCTCGATTTCCGGAAGTTGCCTTCAGAATCGCTGGCTGTGAGGCTGTTTCGTCGGCCTGCGGGGGGATGGGCTGCCGCTTCCCCAAGCTCCGAGAGCACAGACTTTCACTGAGACTTGGATAGCAGGATCCAGCCCGTGAGGCTGTCTTGCCCGCCCTGAGGGTTGCTGTTGTTTTGACCAGCTCTCTGCAGCGGAGGCCCCAGGCAGTAACTTTCCCCCGGACCGACCAGCTCTCTGCAGCGGAAGCCCCAGGCAGTAACTTTCACCCGGACTGACAGGCTCTTTGCAGCGGAGGCCCCAGGCAGTAACTTTCACCCGGACTGGGACTTGGGTAGAAGACCCTGAGGGTTGTTGTTCCTCAGACCCTGCTCTCTGAGCCCGGCGCGGCTGCCGCTTCCGGGAGCCTTGGACTCTGCGCTCCTACCCCTGAGGTCCGAGGGATCTCGGGTTCTGGCTTTTAAGGGGAGCCGTACCTTTTGAACCGGGTCCAGGTCCAGGAGGAGGGTTCCCAGGGTCTGTGCTGTTGATCGTTTTGAATTTCGGCGCCTTAGGAGCTTCTAGTTTGAGATCGGTCGGGAAGGGTTTTCCGGAGATCTGAACTTCAGCTTTCTCTAAGCCGCCATCTTAACCGGAAGAGCCCCACTCATTTCTTTTCATAATTTTTCCTCTGCCACTCTTATCTCTTTAATTCTTCTAGGAATTTTTGATGATTTTGGATTCAGTTAGCATCTTCAATTGAGACTTTCCATGTAACCGAGTTGCTTTCTAAGTTTATCTCTTGGTCTTCTCTATCACCATAATAGCTTTGTAGCTTTTTATTGTCAAGTTCTTTTGTTGTTGTTGTTGTTTGCTAACTTTTCCATTCTGTTTCTTAACTTTGAACTTTATATTAAAGTTAGGCTCTGCTTGCCTGGGGGGGGGGGGGGGGGAAGTACACTGTTCCAAGATTTAGACCTTTTTATGTTGCTGTTGTCAGAGCTAGTTCTGGAGTTTACAAATTTTCAGTCTTCTAAGATGGTGTTATCTTGGAACAAGTGTGGTCACTGTTCTCCTGATCTCTGCTCTGGTCTTCACTCTTTTTGACCCAGGAACTGTGACCAGATCCTTTGCTCTCCTGCAGCTGCAAGTGCTAGTGCTCCTCTTGGTTCTGGAACTGTGACTAGGACCGTTGCTCCCTTGTAATTGATCACAAGTGCTTCTCTCTGCCCTGTAACTGGGACCTAGCACTACTTCTGAGTAGCAGAATTGCTAATCAGCATCAGCTGTCCCCATTGCCAACAAAAGGTTCCCTGTAATATCTTTCTGACCAGTTGTCTGACCCCTTTAACTGTCTCTGAATTGAGAGCTCCTAAAATTGCTTGCCATTGCTGCTGCTGCTTCCAAGGCCCACTGTTCCCTGGGCCTGTACCCACCCTAGTGTTACAGATCTCTCCTACTAACCTCTTAAGTTGTTTTAAGAAGGAAAAATGTCTCTCTCTCACTTGTTATTTGTCATATTGGAAACATTATTTTAGAATTGTTTGGAGGCAAATGTTGGGAGTGTTCAGCTGGGTTCTGCCCTGTTTTTCACCATCTTGACTCTGTAAGTTCTGGAATAGGGAGCTACTACTAAACTCCTTGAGCTAGAGAGTGAGGTGATTAGACATCTTTCAGGGACACTTTTGGCCACTGTGATTGGAGAGGGAATAGTAAAAACAGAAAGGCCACTTAGGCTGTTGCAGTAGGTTAGGCAAGAGATGATGCTAGCCTATGGTAGCCTTGTGAATGGAGTGAAGTTGATAGGCATGAGAGATATTTTATAGCTCTTATTTACCAGAATTGCCAAGTTGTTTTTCTTCTGTGTTTCTACTCCCACAGTTTTTCCTCTGAATGTGGATGTTTCTTGTAGATTCCTCCAAGTTGTTCAGGATCACTGCATTGCCACTAATGGAGAATTCCATTATGTTTGATTATACCACAGTGTATCAGTCTCTGTGTACAATGTTCTCCTGGTTCTGCTCCTTTCACTCTGCATTAATTCCTGGAGATCATTCTAGTTCACATGGAATTCCTCCACTTTATTATTCCTTTGAGCACAATAGTATTCAATCACCAACATATACCACAATTTGTTCAGCCATTCCCCAATTGAAGGGCATCCCCTCATTTACCAATTTTTTGCCACCACAAAGAGCGCAGCTATGTCTTTTTCCTTTTCTCTTTGGGGTACAAACCCAGAAGTGCTATGATTGGATCAAAGGGCAGGCAGTTTTTTAGCACCCTTTGGGCATAGTTCCAAATTGCCCTGCAAAATGGTTGGATTAATTCACAACTCTACCAGCAATGCATTAATGTCCCAACTTTGCCACATCCCCTCCAGCATTCATTACTTTCCTTTGCTGTCATGTTAGCCAATCTGCTAGGTGTGAGGTGATACCTCAGAGTTGTTTTGATTTGCATTTCTCTGATTATAAGTAAATGAAGAGCTATTTCTTTAGCAGTATTATATTAATTGTAGAAGAACCTGTCTTTCTCTCTGGTACAATGTATTTCTGAGAGGAATATAGGATTTAGTACTGAAAGATAACATCAGAGTCATTTAGACCAAAATATTCATTTTACAGGGGGGAAAAAAAAGAGAGAAGAGAAATGATTAAGAAATAGTGAACAGCAAAACTGGGATTTCAACCCAGGTTTTCTGACTCTAGTTCTCTAGGATAGAGGACCATAATCTTAGTGTTGTAAAGGATTTCCCTTTTTGTTTACTCTGATTCTTAAGAGGCAGTGAATTATAATAGAAAAAACACTGGACTTGAAATCAGAAGACTTGGGTTTGAATCCTGGCTTTGGTACTTACTCTGTGTGTGATCTTGGGTAATTTATTCCACTTGACCTCCCTGGGCGCCAGTTTTCTCAACTGTAGAAAGAGGGTTTTGGATTAGGTGCTTATCTAAAGTCTCTTCCAGTCATGCAGGTGGTATAGAGAATAGAGTGCAGGTTCTGGGATCTGGAATTCTCTTCTTCCTGAGTTCAAATGTAGCCTCAGATGCTTACTGGTTGTGTGATCCATAAGTCACTTAACCCTGTTTGCCTCAGTTTCCTCATTGGAAAATGAATTAGAGTAGGAAATGGCAAACCACTGCAGTGTCTTTGGCAAGAAAATCCCAAATGGGGTCATGAAGAGTTGGATGTGACTGAAATGATTGAATTACAACAAAAAACTCTTCTGATTTTATATCTATGATTCTGTGAATCCCTGCTCCAAAACTGACAGCAGCAGAACTTTGAGTAATTCATTTCCTCACAGTGAACATCAGTTTCATCAACTATAAAATGTATTTAATAATTCTTACACTATATACTTTAGAATTTTTAGTAGAAGAGCACTTTTAAAACCTTAATGTACTGTAGAAATGTAAGTTTTTGTTCTTTGTGACCTTGGGCAAGTGATTTAATCTCTCTGGATTTCTATTTTCTCTTTTGTAAAATGAAAAGTTTGGACCTTTGTGGTTCTTTCCAGACTGTGATCCTAAGTTATTCTTACAGAAGCACATGGAGAAACAGTCTGGTGTACCTAGGTTTAAAAGACCTTGTTGGCCCTTACTCAAGAGTCTTCAGTCATTGAGAGAGACCATTGACCCAATTTCTTGGTTATTGCTACCCTAATAAATTGATCGTGCTCAGAAAAAAAAAAAGTGGTGTGATTAAAAAGAAGATTCCCACAACTTCTAGGATTGTTGTAAGAAAGTGTTTTGTAAAACCAGTGGCACTTCAGAAATGTGTTTTATTGGTATGATTAGGGCATTATAATATAATGAAAAGTTTGTCACTTAACAGACCTTTTGTTTACTTCCAAATTAATTTGTCTTTCTAAACTTATATTCTTCATTCTTTTTAAGCTCATGTAGATGTTTCCTTCATTTTATAAAATTTTTGTAGGTGATGCCATTAAACAATATGAAGAGGAGAAAGTAGACTTTTAAGGAAATTGGCCTCCATAAAGAATGGCCTTCTTGGACAACCCAACGATCATCCTGGCTCATATTCGGCAATCCCATGTGACCAGCGATGACACGGGGATGTGTGAGATGGTCCTGATTGATCATGATGTGGATCTGGAAAAGTTTCACCCACCTTTGGTGCCTGGAGATAATGGCTCAGAAATGCCAGGAAGCAGTGTTGAAACTCAGGGCTATGTCTATGCCCAGTCTGTTGACATTACCTCAAGTTGGGACTTTGGCATCAGAAGACGCTCAAACACAGGTAAATAATGGGATGCAGCCCTGTTTTTCTGAGCTTCAAAGGCTTAGACCTGGAAGGATCCTTAGAGATACACTAGTTTATCCCCTCATTTTACATGTGAATGAACTAAATACTCAAAGAGAATGAGTGACTTGTTTGACTTCACATAGGAAGTAAGCAGTGCTTGGAGTCCACCAACCCCTGGGTGTCAGACTCCAGAAAACTCTTTTACAATCCCTCACTGCTTCACAGAGAAAATTAGTGTGAAGCAATGCAGTCTGTTTTCCCCTTAATAGTGCCATGTAGGGAAACACCACATATTGTTTTGAATGATTGTCTAGTAAGCTTTTTTAAAAGTTGTTATTAGGGGAGAGTATAGTTTGGTTGAAAGAATATTGGGCTTAGTGCCAAAATTCCTTTGTATAAATCCTCATTCTGCAACTGTACTAGCTGTTTGGACCTTAGGCAAATCATTCTATCTGGCTCAGTTCATTTATCTGTAAAATAAAGGTATTGGATTAGCTGATCTCTAAGGACCCTTCTTATATTCTACATTTTACTCAAAAATTCTTTGAAAAAAAAAGTTGTAGTACCTAGCACATTGCACATGATTTAAAAGAATAAATGCTTGTTAAATGAAAGAATATGTAACATATTGCATTGTATAGTACTTAGAGTGGAATGGAGAGGGAAGAAAGATCCTGAAGTGATATAGTGAATATTTCAAGAAGATACATGCGAGGATGCTTGTTAAGTATTCTTGTAGTACAAGGTACCTAAAGATAGCCCATTTTTCCAGGTGAATACATTTTTATTAAACATGTACTATCCTGGACTAGGCACTGTGCTTATTGATGAGAATACAGAGATGTGCCATTAAACAGTGCTCACAAAGAGCTTCTGATTTATAAGCTTTTAAATAACCAGAAAGCATGACTTCCTATCAAGTATAGTAACTAATTATTCTGGTTTAGGGCAGACTTTATTATTTATTGATTCAGTTCAAAGGACTTAATTCTGTATTCTTATTTCATTTTTTTGACCTGAGCAGTCTGAGAAGCATAATGATGATGATGATGGCAGTTCACATTATATTCACATTCTATATGGTTTATATATACATACACATAGTTCACATTTATATACTATATAGTATATTGAATGTTAACAAAATGCTTTCCTCCAATATTTTATGAGATAGTGCAAATGTTGTTATTCCCATTTTCAAATGGAAGGACATAGAAGCTCAAAAGAGTTGATCACACAAGCGTTTTATTAAGTGTTTACTCTATTATAGATTCTGTATTAATTGATGGAGGTAAAATGTATTATTTGTACAGTGTAATAGACTTTTTTCATATATCCTTGCAATAATGTAAAAAATTAAATAAACAAACTACATTTCTGTAGTGCTTTCAGGCTTACAAACAGCTTTCCCCACAGCAAGCATATGAGGTAGGTAGTGCCAGTAGTATTATTCCCATATATATGAGGAAATTGGGTTATAGGTAGGATGGTTAAATGACTTGCTTATCTGCATATAACTAGAAGTGAGGATTGGAATTTCTTTTGACTGCCTCCAATTGCAGTGATTTTTCCATTCTGTAATTTTTCTCTAGTACTTCTCAAAGTTTGTTACTAATTTTCTTTCCCTGTCTTCCTCTTAAATACAATCATTGCCACTATGAATATCTTTTAAGACATTCATCTCCTCAAACTCATGCCATTGAGTTAGTAAGGATCTAACATTTACAAAGAACTGAATAATAATAATGATATAGAATATTAGTGAGTCAAACAGTTAATTTGCTATTTTTACTGATGAGTATAGAGTTTATTAGTTAGTTAGAAGTTGCCCTGTCCCTCTCCTCCCACCAAGGTGACATTTTGCTACCTGGAACTGTTGCTTTCCTGGCCTATAAAAAATTACTCATTCCTCCACTCAGTTTACTTTGTGTGGGTTTTTGGTTCTACCTCTGTTCCAGGATGTTGGACTTAGCTCCATGGTTGAATTATTCTAAAATACATATTCTCCCTCTTCCATATGCTCCTGAGACAAACCTCTATTCCCCCCGCCCCTTATAACCCCAAATTATCCAGGAATGGACAACTTTACCTGAATTTGGTTAACTTAAGGTATTCATTTCCTTTATTAAAAAAAATCATATTCCTCTCTAGTTCATACTAATGTTTATAACAGAAAACCATTTTATTACACTGATACTCTTCTTTGTACTTAGCTAGAGCTAGTCCCTAGATGATAAGACTTATTTATTCCTGAACTTTTTATTTTTAATTAAATTTTTTTGTTTTTTATTTGTTTATTAAATATTATTTTATTAATTTATTTTTTAAATATTTGTTTATTTTATTAAATATTTTCTAATTACATGTACAAATTTTTTCTTTTAAAATTTTTTTGAGTTCCAAATTCTGTTCTTCCTTATTCCTCCCTCATCTCTTGAGAAGGCAAGCAATATAATATGAATTATATATGTGAAGTCATGTAAAATGTATTTCCATATAGGCCATGTTGCAAAAAAAAAAAAGCACAGAAAACCAAGAAAATAAGTATTGTTCATTTTGGCCTGGAGAAATCATTTCTCTCTCTAGAGGTATATAGAATTTTTCATTATTGGTCCTTTGGAATTGTCTTGGATTATTGTTTTGATTAGAGTAGCTAAGTCTTTCACAGTTAATCATCATTACTAATACTGTGAACAATGGACTTTCTATTTATACTTCTTTTGGGGTGTGGGGTAAAATCTACTAGAGCTTGGATTTCAAGAAACCAGAGTGGCTTTCTTATTATGTAAGAATGATTCAGTGGAGGAAGACTTTAATGGAGGAGTACTGATGGAACAATAGTTCTTGTAGAGAATACTATGGATAGGATATATTTAATCCATGGTAATAATGTTCTTTCTATAATGGTTTAGAACTTTTAAGACCTAAGTTCATATGCTAATTCCCCTATATTACCTCTACCAAATTTGGGAAACCCATTTCCTTCCATTTACAAATCCTATGACCCTGTGTCATATAAATAATTCAACATCCTATGAAATTTGCTAAGGAGATTTTGCTCTCACACTGGAAAAAAATAGGTACATTTACCAATATTAGAAGAAATTTTTAATGAAATAAGTTGTATGAAGGTTCTAATATAATTTAGAATCATTGATTTCAAGTTCTTCAGTTTAAACTGATTTTCATGCAAGTTGTTGGAGTCCTTTTGTTTGGTAAGGTGGAACAATAGATTGATGTGTGAGGATACAGTATTTTTTTTCCCATACACTTTAAATTTATTAATTTCAACTGAATATATTTTCTTTGATAAAATTTCATTGGATACATTAGCATAATCAAAGTGTTTTTTCCACACAAAGTTAAAACTATTGAAAAGATTTTGTCATTTTCTCCTACCCTAGTGAAAAAGAGATTTATTTTTCCCTACTCTAGAATTGGTTGAAGAAAAGATTTGTCTTTTGGTTTTAGGTACACCAAGACTTTGAGGTCATAAGTACTATTAACAGAGGAGCATTTTAAAAAGGATAATATTAGTCAGTGCTTTTTTTCCTGGTCCATTCAGAGGCAGTAGAAGTTAATAAAATGTGCTGCTAGAACATAGCAATTGTGTCATAAATGGTATTTCTGTGAATTACAGCTTCTTGATTTTGAAGACTTGTTGGTTCATTGGGCTATTATTTTCTAATGTTTTCTTTTGGAGATTTTAGATGCCTCTTCCACTGGAAATCTAGAATGTTTATAAAATGGAAGCTATGGGTTACCTTAATGATATCAAAGACTTGCTTTTTAATCATGGAAATATCTTAGTATTTTGGTCATTGAGTCAAAATAGAGTAAAAAGAAATTATTCTTTTTAAGATTTGACTAATGTTACAAAGATACAAATCATTTATTTTACTACCTATAAACTGTTTCAGCCCACTGAAGAAAAGCTATGCTAATTTATATAGCTTTGACATTTTATAATTTTCATGATTTTTAGATAAAGGATTTTATATTTAAAACTTTAATAGTCTAGTCTGAGTTCATTTATCTTTAATTTTTGAAACGGGTAGAGTAATTCATAACAGTAATTTTATTCTGTAATGTAATATTCACTTCAGTTCATTTGTGCATTAAAATTCCTTTAAGACCGTTATTAATGATTTATATAATGAAATGTCATATTAATCACAGAAGTTTTCACATTTTATTATTCTCTTCCATGTTAATACTATCTTTATGATCTCTATTAATGTTTTATATCCTCTAATTTCAATTATAAATCAAGAACATTTTCATGTTTTTGTTGGTATTTGCCTTTCAGGGGTACCACCTTTAAAATTTTATGACTTTTTTCCCCTACATATGCAGTATAAAACATCTTTATTCATATAAAGGTAGTTAATTATGTCTTTGTTTATAGTAAACTTTCCTTGACAAACTTATAGTTATAATATTTCTCTTCAAGCTCAAAGATTAGAGCGACTTCGAAAAGAGAGACAAAACCAGATAAAATGCAAGAATATCCCATGGAAAGAAAGAAATGCTTCTCATTCAGGTAAATGCAGAATATTCATATGTTGTTTTTTGTTGTTTGTGCTTGTAATATGTTTCTTCATATAGGATTGTAGCAAATAAAGTTGATATTTTCAAGCTTCATCAATAGAGAAACAATTTGGTGGTTTGGGCTCTTCTTATTTGTTCTCTAAAACCCAATTTTTATTTTTGTGGCGACTGCTTAAGATGATCACTAGTTAGAGACATTCTAGAGTGTTTTTTTTGTTTTTGCTTCAGATGGATTCAACTGGATCATTTCTTATTTCATGGACCTCTTTAGCAATTTAACAAAGCCAGTGGAATCCTCAGAATAATGTTTTTAAGTGTATAAAATAGATATATAGGCTTACCAAAGAAATAAGTGATATTGAAATATTGCCATGCAAATATATTTTTTAAAAGTTTATAAATTCCAAGTTAAGAATCATATAAAAAGGCCTCTTCCAGTTATGACTATGATTCTGAAGACCCTTTTTGGTTCTAAAGACATTTGATTCTACAGACCTTATAGTTCTAGCATTCTGTGTTCTCAGTTCTTATATGCTAACAGGTCATTCTGAGATTCTCTTTGGGTTGCATTGCCTGTTGGCTTTTACTATTCAAGAAATACTTTGCTTAGTATGGTCTTTTCTGACAGCTTTTTTGTTGTAGGCCTTGATTATTTTCCTGCACTCATCAGTGATTATAATAAACAAACTACTTTTGTCTTTGACCATGTAATCAAATGTATTGTCTTTTCATATTGTATAGATATATGTTTATATAAAACTGTGCTAGTGTATATTCAGAACTTTTATCTCAGATGGACATGTCATTTAGCAAGAAGAAGGGGATTAATATAAGAAATTTAATCAAATTATGCTGACATTTTGAAATATGTATATATTTTTAAAAATAAAAACTATTTTATCTTGCCAGCATTTGAATTGTAGAATGTTAGAACTAGAACATTAGAATATATAATGTTAGTACTTAGAATGTTAGAGTAGAAGGAAAGTACCATAGCAATTATTAATTTTAGAGTGCTTTCAGGTTTATAATAGTTTCCTTATCCTGTCAGGTAGGTAGTTACAAGTAGTATTATCTTTGAAGAAATTGAGATGCAGAGATTTGCAGGCTTAAGAGCATTTTAGAACATAGACTATATATATTGTTAATATTGGAAGGAGCATCGGTTGTTAAAAACTGGTGAATTTTAGAACTGAAAGGGACTATGAGACTTCTGTAGTTCCATCATTTCAAAGAAACTGAGGCATAGAGAGGTTATATCATTTCCTCAGCAATATAGTTCATAGCTAAGACCAGAACACAAGTTTCTTGACTCCTAATCTTATACCTGGCACTGACAACTGACATCTTAAAATTTAGTTATTGTTTTAATATAGTTATAGTATATAGTTTAAAATATAGTTATAGTTTAAATGAATGGTAAAGGAGTGTTTCTCAATGACAGTCATATTTGCTATTAAGATGCTATTAAGACAAAAATCCCATTATTCTTTACCCCATCCTAGTATTTCACTTGTAGAACTTTTCCTAAATTATTCAGTCAGAATGCCTCTTACTTTTATAATTTGAAAACTTAAAAAATTCTACCTAAAATAAAATTATTTTAAAATCCTGGAATGGTAGGCCTTTGGTTTTGCCTCCTATTAAATGGCCCCTAGTATTAGATATCTATTTATAAAGCCTTGTGCTATTTAAATTATATTTTTATTTTTGAATATTTATATATCTTAATGAGATTTCTAGTCAGTCTTCTCATTGAAATGCAGAGCTAGTTTAAATCCCTGTTTATTTTTTTAAAGTGCTAGCTAGTTGGCACAGTGGATGCACTGTGTCTAGAGTTAGGAAGATCTCAGTTAAAATGTAGACTCATACACTTACTAGCTGTGTTATCATGGGCAAGTCCCTTGAACCTGATTGTTTCAGTTTCCTCATCTACAAAATGAACTGAAGAAAGAAATGGCTAAGTGCTTCAGTGTCTTTGCCAAAAAAACATCAAATGGAGTCATAGAGAGTCAGATGCTATTGAAAAACAATAAGAATATATATTTATTTAATTTAAAATTCTTTATTTAATTAATTGATTTAGAATATTTTCTCATGGTTACATCATTCATGTTCTTCCCCACCCCCACCCTGAGCTGACATGCAATTCCACTGGGTTTTACATGTATCATTGATCAAGACCTACTTCCCTATTATTGATTATTGCACCAGGGTGATCTTTTAGAGTCTACATCCCCAATCATCCCCATCGACCCATGTCATCAAGCAGTTGCTTTTCTTCTGTGTTTCTACTCCCACAGTTCTTTCTCTGGATGTGGATAGCATTCTTTCTCATAGATCCCTCAGAATTGTTCTGGATTATTGCACTGCTGCTGGTAGAGAAGTCTATTACATTTGTTTGTGCCAGTATATCCATCTCTATGTATAATGTTCTCCTGATTCTGTTCCTTTCCTTCTTCATCAAATTCCTGGAGGTTGTTCCAGTTCTCATGGAATTCCTCCAGGTCATTATTTCTTTGAGCACAATAGAATTCCATCACCAACAGATACCACAATTTGTTTAGCCATTCCCTAATCAAAGGGCATCCCCTCAGTTTCCAATTTTTTGCCATCACAAAGAGCTCGGCTATAGATATTTTTGTACAAGTCTTTTTCCTCATCTTTTTGGGATATAAACCCAGCAGTGGTATGGCTGGATCAAAGGGCAGACAGTTTTTTAAAACCCTTTGGACATAGTTCCAAATTGCCATCCAAAATGTTTGGATCAATTCACAACTCTACCAGCAGTGCATTAAGAGTCCCAATTTTGCCACATCCCCTCCAACATTTATTGCTTTCCTTTGTCATGTTAGTCAAAGGTGTGAGGTGGTATCTCAGAGTCGCTTTGATTTCCATTTCTCTAATTATAAGAGATTTATAACACTTTTTCATGTGCTTATTGATAGTTTTGATTTCTCTATCTGAAAATTGCCTATTCATGTCCCTTGCCCATTTGTCAATTGGAGGATGGCTTGCTTTTTTGCACAATTGATTTAGCTCTATAAATTTGAGTAATGTGGAAAGGAAAACTGTGGATCAAGCTTTTGGCATTTCTGCCCATTGAGATTGAGCAGCCATCATTTTGAATGCGACTGGAGGGGTAGTGACAGTTGGAGTGAGAGAAGAGGATTGTGGGAGAAACTGCTAAACAGAAAGGGTCTTTGCCCTCTGAACTCTGTTGAGTGTGGAGCAAAGTCCTAGTTTTATATCCCAACCTGTGGAAAAACCTTGCCTTCATTTCCCTTACCTAGTAGAAGAAGATTCCTGTATGTTTGAGAGCATCCATTAGAGGAATAACCAAATAACACCTGCTGAAAGGGGCTCACCCTGAAGATCCTTTCTATACATTGACTTTCCCAAGAAGGATACTTGCCATTTGTTTAGTTAAGATAGATATAGTGACTAGCTAAGAAGATAGATAAGCTGAAGCTGAACTAGTTTGGCTCAGCTGAAGAAGAAGTAAAGAAACCCTCTAGGGTCTCCTATCTCCTATTCCATATTGAAGACCAAAGAAAAGAGGGTGGTGGGCTGGGCTAGCCATTAGTCTAGGCTAATCAGTGACAGCCAACAGTGACAGTCTGACAGCCAAACAAGGGTGACTTTTGGGGTTTCAGTTACCAGTCAAACCTTGAAGAGTAAACTCCACTATTCCCAGAAATCCACTAAAAATACTGGTCCTGTCAACCTTAATTTTACCCAGGGGTACCTCTCATGGGGATTGAGTGTGAGGGAATTATCAGGATTTGTATCTCAGCCCAGAGGGTACCTTTATCCATTTACCTCACCAGCCCTCCATAGTCTCACTGTCCCTTCACCTCCTCCATTCCCTGTTACCAACCCATCCTTTCCACTGTATCTCAATCCTTAAAATAATTAGACCTTTGTCAAAGGTTTTTGTTATAAAGATTTTTTTCTGAATTTGTTGCTTCCCTTTTAATTTTGATTACATTGATAACAAAAATATCTAAAAATATCTTTTTATTATTTTGACTTGATAAACATGAACAGTCATGCATATTTCAGTTTGTAAATAAGAGCAGAAAAAATTGCATATGGACTACAAATTTTAGCTATGTTCTACTTGACTCCTTTTTTTAAAAAAAAGCATAAAATAACTTCAGTTTGATAATTTAAAAGTTATTCTGCTTATCCATTTCTCTCTGATTCTTCCTTTTGTTCTCTTCTATGTATTTTAAAAAATACTTCATTGACCATCTTTTCTTTATTTTCATTTTTCCCCCTATGCCCTCTATCATCAACCTCACAATCCTTCCTACTCCCTACCCCCCCTCCAAATTCCTTTTGTAACAAATATGCATAGTAAAACAGCAAATTTACACATTGCCATGGTTTAAAAACATATGTCTCATTTTGCACCTTCTATCTGTCACTTCTCTGGCTTGGTTATAGCAAGCATGTTTTCATCGTTAGCCTTCTGGAATTATGGTTGGTCACTGCATTGTCAGGAGTTCTTGTTTCAAAGCTTAAGGTACATATAATCATTTAAAAAATTATCCTGGGGGCAGCTGGGTAGCTTAGTGGATTGAGAGCCAGGCCTAGATATGAGAGGTCCTAGATTCAAATCTGACCTTAGAGATTTCTCAGCTGTGTGACCCTTGGCAAGTCACTTAAACCCTATTACCATTCTTCTGCCTTGGAACCAATATACAGTATTGATTCCAAGATGGAAGGTAAGGGTTTCATTTTAAAAAATTATCCTTATTCCTCTGCTTACTTAATTCTGCCTTGATATACACAAATCTAAGATTTCTCTAAATCTAGTGATTTTATCATTTCTAAGATCTCAGTCACATTCCATTTATATACTATGATTTGTCCAGTCATTCCCTAATTGATGAGTACCCCATCAGTTTCCCCATCTTTTATCTCTTTGAGATATGCCTTGTAGTGGTATTTGTGGGTTGAAGCATATGCATAGTTTAATGACTTTTTAATCTATAATTTCACATTGTACAGAATTTCTGAATCACTGCATAGATATTAAAATACTCTGTTGTCATTTTGGTTTTTTGTTGTCTTTGCCTGTCTGATCAATGTGAAGTGGAACCTCAGAGTTGCTTTAATGTTAGCATTTCTTATTAGTGATTTGGGACATTTTTAAGATGCTTTTTTTTTTCCTCTCAATGACTTATACCCCTATATCTACTGGGGAATGACTCCTGTTATGGGTAGTTTTATGACCTCTCAATATACTGAATTTATATCTTGGATATCAGACCTTTACAAGAAACTTGGTATGAAGTTGTTTTCCTAGTTAACTGTTTTTCTCTTAATTTTAAGTATATTGCACAAGTACATTGGTTTAATATGTGCAAATTTTATGTAAACAAAGTTGTCCATTTTAGCTTTTGTGATACTCTTTATTCCTAGTTTGGTTTTGTTGTTGTTGTTTTTGTTTTTAAATCCTTACATTTTTCCTTAGAATCAATAATGTGTATTGGTTCCAAGGCAGAAGAGTGGTAAGTGCTAAGCAATGGGGGATAAGTGACTTGCCCAAAGTTACAAAGCTAGGAAGTGTCTAGAGTTCAGAATTGATCCTAGGACCTCACATCTCTAGGCCTGGCTCTCAATCCACTGAGCTACCTAGCTCTGGCCCCTATTCCTAGTCTGATCAAGAACTCTCTCCAATGGTAGTTGTTAAAAATATCTGCTTTCTGGCTCCTCTTATTTGTTTATAACATCACCTTTTATATCTTAATGTATCTGTTTGGAACTTACTTGTGGTATATGAACTGAGAGATTAAGCTAGATATAATTACTGCCAGTCTGATTGCCTGTTTTCTTGGCAATTTTTGTTGAATATGGAGTTTTTACCACAGTATTTAGGGTTCTTAAACTTATCAAACACTCTACCACTGTGGCCGATAAAAATTAGTTTTCTCTGCTAAAAGTATTATATTTTTGTGAGGTTTATTAAAGATTAAGAATTAAAGAAATATACAAAATAAGAAAGCACATGTCTAGGCCCAGAGAGCCCATTCACAACCACTCACATCTTGCCTGCTAGGTAGAGAGCCGTGTGTGCTCGGAAGCAGAAGTAGGAAGAGAGAACCAGTAGGCCTTACAGCCAGTTTAAATAGAAATTTTGATCCAGCGCAGGTGGGAACTCAGGTGAGACTAGAGGGCATCCTGGGAACTAGAGCAAGGACTTCTGGGGATTGAAGTCCAGGGTTCAAATCTCCATTTTTACATTCCCATTTGATCTTTATTGGGGAAAGTTTCCCCAAAAAGGATCATGAAAACATAATTAACTTAAACATTACAACAATTTGAGGATAAGAGGAAAAAAGAACAATACCAATAATTGCTAGACGCATTGACAAAAAGCCAGTCAGTGGGCAGTACCCTTTGGCATGAAAGTATGGATACAAATAAATGTTCAATCAACCACACCCAAAGTTCATTCTTGATCTTGTGCAGCTTGTGGTCTGGAGGCATCTCCATGGTGTCTTCTCCAAGTAGTAAAGTTTCTGGATTTGGAGAGGTAGTAGCATCTTTCTTTACCTAAAATTTTTCTACTTTTTTTTTTATTTTAATTTAATTTAATTTAATTTAATTTAATTTTATTTTATTTTTTAACATTATTTTATTTGGTCATTTCCAAACATTATTCATTGGAAACAAAGATCATTTTCTTTTCTTCCCTTCCCCTTCCCCTCCCACCGACCTCTCTAATAGCCAAAGCACAGTTCCACTGGCTATCACATGTGTTCTTGACTCGAACCCATTTCCATGTTGTTGGTATTTGCATTAGAGTGTTCATTTAGAGTCTCTCCTCAGTCATATCCCATCCACCCCTGTGGTCAAGCAGTTGCTTTTCCTCGGTGTTTTTACTCCGACAGTTTATCCTCTGCTTGTGGATAGTGTTTTGTAGATCCCTGCAGATTGTTCAGGGACACTTCATTGACACTAATGGAGGAGTCCATTACCTTCAATTGTACCACAGTGTGTCAGTCTCTGTGTACAATGTTTTCCTGGTTCTTCTCCTTTTGCTCTGCATCACTTCCTGGAGGTTGTTCTTTTTAATTTAAGTTGTTAACTTTTTAATTTGATCTAGTCAAAATTATTTATTTTACATTTTGTGACTCTTTCTAAGTCTTGCTTGGTTTTAAAATCTTTCCCTTCCCAAAGGTCTGACATGTATACTATTCTGTGTTCACCTGATTTACTTATAGTTTCCTTCTTTATGTTCAAGTCATTCACCCATTCTGAATTTATCTTGGAATAGGGTTTGAGGTGTTGATCCAAACCTAATCTCTCCCACACTGTCTTCCAATTATCCCAGCAGTTTTTATCAAATAATGGATTTTTGTCCCAAAAGCTGGGGTCTTTGGGTTTCTCATAAACATGTCTTGTTGAGATCATTTATGCCAAGTCTATTCCACTGATCCTCCTTTCTGTCTCTTAGCCAGTACCAAATTATTTTGATAACCACTGCTTTATAGTATAGTTTGAGATCTGGGACTGCAAGTCCTCATTCCTTTGCATTTTTTTTTTCATGATTTCCCTGGATATCCTTGATCTTTTGTTCTTCCAAATGAACTTAGTTATGGTTTTTTCTAATTCAGTAAAGAAGTTTTTTAGTAGTTCAATGGGTATGGCACTAAATAAGTAAATTAATTTGGGTAGGATTGTCATTTTTATTATGTTAGCTCGTCCCACCCATGAGCAATCAATGTTTTTCCCATTGTTTAGATCTAGTTTTAGCTGTGTGGAGAGTGTTTTGTAGTTGTGTTCATATAGTTCCTGTTTTTGTCTCAGCAGATAGATTCCTAAGTATTTAATATTGTCTAGGGTGCTTTTAAGTGGAATTTCTCTTTCTAATTCTTGCTGCTGAAGGGGGTTAGAGATATATAGAAATGCTGATGACTTATGTGGGTTTATTTTGTATCCTGCAACTTTGCTAAAGTTGTTGATTATTTCAAGTAACTTTTTGGTTGATTCTCTAGGATTCCTTAAGTAAACCATCATATTGTCTGCAAAGAGTGATAACTTTGGTCTCCTCATTGGCAATTTTAATACCTTCAATTTCTTTTTCTTCTTTAATTGCTACTGCTGGTGTTTCTAGTACAATGTTAAATAATAGAGGTAGTAATGGGCATCCTTATTTTACTCCTGATCTTATTGGAAAGGCTTCTAATTTATCTCCATTGCAGATGATGTTTGCTGATGTTTTTAGATATATAGTGTTTATTATTTTTAGGAAATGCCCTTTTATTCCTATACTTTATAGTGTTTTCAATAGGAATGGGCGTTGTATTTTATCAGAGGCTTTTTCTGCATCCATTGAGATAATCATGTGATTTTTGTCAGTTTGCTTGTTAATATGGTCAATTATATGAATGGTTTTCTTAATATTGAACCATCCTTGCATTCCTGGTATGAATCCTGTCTGGTCATAGTGGATGACCCTTGTGATGACTTGCTGGAGCCTTTTTGCTAGTATCCTATTTAACATTTTTGCGTCTATATTCATTAGGGAGATTGGTCTATAGTTTTCTTTCTCTGTTTTTGACCTGTCTGGCTTTGGGATCAGTACCATGTTTGTGTCGTAAAATGAATTTGGTAGAGCTCCTTCTTGGCTTATTCTGTCAAATAGTTTGTTTAATATTGGGATTAGTTGTTCTTTGAATGTTTGATAGAATTCATTTGGACCTGGGGATTTTTTCTTAGGGAGTTCTTTGATGGCTTGTTCAATTTCTTTTTCTGAAATGGGGTTGTTAAGGTAATTTATTTCTTCCTCTTTTAGTCTAGGCAATTTATATTTTTGTAAGTATTCATCCATATCAACTAGATTTCCATATTTGTTGCCATATAATTGGGCATAGTAGTTTTTAATTTAAGTAGTTTCTTAATTTCCTCTTCATTAGAGGTGAGGTCTCCTTTTTCATCTTGGATACTGTCAATTTGGTTTATTTCTTTCCTTTTTTTAATTAGACTGACTAGTACTTTGTCTATTTTTTTTTTGTTTTTTCAAAGTACTAGCTTCTAGTCTTATTTATTAAATCAATAGTTCTTTGACTTTCAATTTTATTAATTTCTCCTTTGAGTTTTAGGATCTCTAATTTAGTCTTCATCTGAGGATTTTTAATTTGTTCACTTTCTAATTTTTTAATTTGCATGCCCAATTCATTGACCTCTGCCCTTCTTAATTTGTTAATATATGAACTCAAGGATATAAATTTCCCCCTGAGTACTGCTTTGGCTACATCCCATAGGTTTGGAAAGGATGTCTCATCATTGTCATTTTCTTCAATGAAATTATTAATTGTTTCTATGATTTGTTCTTTAACTAACTGGTTTTGGAAAATAGTATTGTTTAATTTCCAATTAATTTTTGATTTATCTCTCCATGTTCCCTTACTAATTATTATTTTCATTGCATTGTGATCTGAGAAAGTTGCATTTATTATTTCTGTTCTTTTGTACTTGTTTGCAATGTTTTTCTGCCCTAATACATGGTCAGTTTTTGTGAATGTACCATGTGCTGCTGAAAAGAACGTGTATTCCTTTTTGTCCTTATTTATTTTTCTCCATATGTTTACTAACTCTAATTTTTCTAAGATTTCATTTACTTCTCTTACCTCTTTCTTATTTGTTTTTTGTTTTGATATATCTTGTTCAGATAGAGGAAGGTACATGTCTCTCACTAGTATAGTTTTTCTATCTATTTTGTCCTTGAGTTCCTCTAGTTTCTCCTTTAGAAAATTTGGATGCTATGCCATTTGGTGCATACATGTTGAGTACAGATATTTCCTCACTGTCTATACTGTGTTTTATCAGGATGTAATTACCTTCCCTATCTCTTTTAACTAGATTTATTTTTACTTTGGCTTTGTCGGATATCATTATTGCGACTCCTGCCTTCTTTTTGTCATTTGATGCCCAATAGATTTGGCTCCACCCTCTTACTTTCACCCTATGCGTATCTACCTTCCTCATATGTGTTTTTTTTTTTACCTATTCCTAAGTGGTTTAAATTCTTCTTTTTTTTTTTAAACATTATTTTATTTAGTCATTTTCATACATTGTTCATTGGAAACAGATCATTTTCTTCCCACACCTCCCACCCTGCCCTAGCCGACGGGCAATTCGTCTGAGTATCACATGTCCTTGCTCTGAACCCATTTCCTTGTTGTTGGTATTTGCATTAGGGTGCTCATTTAGCTTCTCTCCTCCATTATGTCCCCTCAACCTCTGTAGTCAAGCAGTTGCTTTTCCTCGGTGTTTTTACTCCCTCAGTTTGTCCTCTGCTTGAGGATAGTTTTTGTTGTTTTTTTCTTTTTTTTCTCGTAGATCTCTGCAGGTTTTTCAGGGACATCATAAAGTCATTACTGAAGAAGTCCATTACGTTTTCTTGTACCACAATGTGTCAGTCTCTGTGTACAATGTTCTTCTGGTTTTGCATTGTGTCAGTCTCTGTGTACAATGTTCTTCTGGTTTTGCTCCTCTCATTCTGCATCACTTCCTGGAGGTTGTTCCAGTCTCCATGGAATCCCTCCACTTTATTATTCCTTTTAGCATAATAGTTTTCCATCACCAACATATACCACAATTTGTTCAGCCATTCCCCAATTGAAGGGCATCTCTCATTTTCCAATTTTTTGCCACCACAAAGAGCTCAGCTATGAATATTTTTATATATGTCTTTTTCCTTATTATCTCTTTGGGGTACAAACCCAGCAGTGCTATGGCTGGATCAAAGGGCAGACAGTCTTTTATTGCCCTTTGGGCATAGTTCCAAATTTCCCTCCAGAATGGTTGGATCAATTCACAACTCCACCAGCAATGAATTAGTGTCCCTACTTAGCCACATCCTCTCCAGCATTCATTACTTTCCACTCATGTGAGTTTCTTGCAAACAGCATATGGTAGGGTTTTGGATTCTAATCCACTCTGCTATTTGCTTGCGTTTTATGGGTGAGTTCATTCCATTCACATTTAGAGTTGTGATTAGTAGCTGTGTATTTCCCAGCATTTTGATTTCTGCTCCTGTTCCTGCCTTTTCTTCTTTCACTATTTCGTTCTACACCAATGTTTGCTTTTAAACAATCCCCCTTGTTCCCACTCTTATTTTACTTCCCTTTCTACCCCATTCCCTTCTTATTCCTGCCCCCTTATTTTCCCTGTAGTCTTTCTAAAATTAACCCCCCGTCCCCTCCCTCTCTTGTACTGGTTCCCTCCCCACCAGACCCTTTGTTACCCTTCTAATCCGCTATAGGGCTCAAATCTATTCTCTGCCCCCAATGGATTGGATTGTTTTTCCGTCTTTGAGTCAATTTCAAAGCACGTAAAAGTTGAATATTTCCTGTCTCCGACCTCTTTACCCTTCCAGTGTGTTGATGTTCTCTCCCCTGCTACCATGAGCTTCTTTATGACTTATAAATTCACCCCCATTTGTTTCTTTTCCCATTTATTTTAATATTAACCTATTTTTAAGCTCTAGTTATATATATATATATATGTGTGTGTATATATATATGCATACTCATGTGTATGTATTTTTGCATGCATATATGTATATACCTATTTATGTCTTGTCCTTTCATCCTATACAGTATGTCACTGTTCCCTCTAAGTGTACTTCTTTTTGCTGCCCAGGTAATAACAACAGTTTTTAAGAGTTACCAATGACCTCTTTTCTTATAGGGATACATATCATTTTAACTTATTGAGTCTCTTTAAAAAATTTTTTTTGTTTTGTTTTTCTTTTTCCCCTCTTTTTTAATTACCTTTTGATGATTTTCTTGAGTTCTGTGCTTGGACATCAAATTTTCTCTTCAGGTCTGGCCTTTTCCTTATAAATTCTTGAAATTCTTCTATTTTGTTGAACGACCATACTTTCCCCTGTAAGAATACAGTCAGTTTTGCTGGGTAGTTGATTCTTGGTTGTAGATTTAGTTCCCTTGCTTTCAGGAATGACATATTCCATGCCTTTCTTTTTTCAGTGTGAATGCAGCCAGATCCTGAGTTATCTTCATTGTAGTTCCTTGGTATCTGAATGACTTCTTCTTGGCAGCTTGTGATATCTTTTCTTTGGTCTGAGCATTTTTGAATTTGGCTATAACATTCCTGGATATTATCAGTTGGGGATTAAGTACAGGAGGTGATCTGTGGATTCTATCAATCTCCACTTTTCTCTCTTGTTCTAGGATATCGGGGCAGTTTTTAAAATAATTTCCCGTAATATTATGTCCAGGCTTTTTCTTTTGTCATGATCTTCTGGTAGGCCAATGATTCTTAAATTGTCTCTCCTTGAACGATTTTCTAAATCCTCTGTTTTGTGAATGAGATGTTTCATATTTTTTTCGATTTTTTCATTCTCATGGTTTTGTTTTATAGTGTCCTGCTGCCTTGTGAGGTCACTTGATTCTTGTTGTTGTATTCTGATTCTTAAAGACTGGATTTTATCCTTAGTTTTTTGGTCGTCCTTTTCCTTCTGGTCTGATTTTCTTTGAATATCGTCTTTCATCTTCATTACCTCATCTTTCATTTGCTTTGCCTCCTCTTTCATGTCCTTTGCCTCATTTTCCAGCTGGTTGATTTTGGCTTTCAAGACACTATTTTCTGTTTCTAGATGACTTATCTTAGTTTTTAAGTTCTTTTCCCAATTGTCTTCAGTCTCTCTTAATTGTGTTTTGAATTGCATTTTGAGTTCTTCCAAAGCATGTATCGAATTCGCTGGGATTTCTGATTTTTCCTTTGCTGATCCATCCCCCTCTGTTTCATTCGCTATTTGCTCATTACTTGTGCATAAGCTTTCTATTGTAGTTTCTTTCTTCTTTTTTCTGTTGTTTGCTCGTGTTTACCCCTTCTTTGCTCCCTGTATTTGTCTGTGCTCTTGCTCCTCTCATTTTTTTGTTTTTTTGTTTTTGGGGCTTTGTTAGATCTCTTGGAGCTTTGTCAGATCTCTTGGTACAAACTCTAGGGGAGGAATGTTAGCTTCTTTGTCCTCTGGAGGCTTTTTAAAGGATTAAGTTCAACTGGGTTGGGCTGTATGTGCCCTGAGGCTGAAGACTCCTGGAAGGCTGGGCCTCCCAGGCTCTCTCCAGTTCTCTCCAGCTCCTTCTTAGCTGTCCGCAAGGTTCCCCAATGCCTTTGCCCGCCTCCCTGAGCTCTGAGGAGGCCTGATGGGATTAGGTTCAACTGGATTCGTCTGGATGTGCCCTGCGGTATCGGTGAGACTGGAACCAGATGGAGGGACCCAGCTATGGCCCAGGTCCCTCCCTGGCTTCCTCCCCGCTGTCCACGCTGGATGCTTTGGATCCGGTGCCCCACTGCTCCCATGGTAGACCCTCAACCAGCACTTTTGACTGCTCAGAGATTCCCGCTGCCTCTGGGGGCTCAGCCCTCTGGGTTGGGGGGGAGGGGTCTCCTTCCCTTTGCCTTCCCCTTAGACCCAAGTGTTCTCAGATTCTGGATTTTGGGGTGGGCGTACCTTTTGATTTGAGTCCAGAAGGAGAGTTCCCCACCTCTGTCCTGTTGTTCAGTTTGAATTTTGGTGCCCTAGGAGCATTAAGTTTGTAATCGGTAAGGAAGGGTTTTCTGAGGTCTGAACTTTTCCTGCTTGCTAAGCCGCCATTTTGACTTCGGCTCTAAAATTCTTCTTAAAATGAATTTAAAGTTTGCAACTTAAAGTAACATTTTTTACATTTCCCCATTAAAAGGGTTATTGAAAACTACGGGATCACTTAGGGATGGCTGGCTGAGGTATGACGTATATGAATTGATTGGTAAGAGAAATTAAAAGGACACCAGAAAAATCCAAATAAAAAAGACAATTTCTGGATGAAAATATAGACTATCAAAGTCTTATGTGTAAAAATTCTAATTAAAGGAAAAACAAATCTATAACAGGGCCTTGAATCAGGGCCCAATTAAAATGATCTAAGCAATGATGCATTTACCCAGTCAGTAGCCAGGACTACTATGAAATACAGAAAAGGGACCAGATTATAGGAGCCAAGTAGGAGTCAAGTTTTGGGATACTCGTCTGTATTTTCAGAGTGAGTGTGGACACAAGGAAGGCCTATGTGGATTAACAAATGTTAAACATAGCAATCTGGAGTCTTCACAGTAAGTTCAAGTATTGGCTTGGATGTACATCAATCTGTCCTATATTGGTTTATCTTTGGCCCTATGCAATGGCTCTTTTGTGTATATCTTGTCCTGGAATCAGAAGTATTAAGCAAAGTCCCATAATTTTTTTTTTAACAATTAGTTGCATTATTTTTATAGCCTCAAGCTTTTTGGGCATGCATTAGCAAATGTATCTTAAACTTATGTTACTGCAAAATCAAAAAAGTTAAAGAGACATGTGCTTCATGTGCTTCAAATTTAAAAAGGAGAGAAAAAATAAGACTGAAATAGTATATTGCACAGGCAAGAAAAATATAATAAGAGTTTTAAAAAATTCAAAAATGTAGGTTATAACCATTGACACTCTGTGTCAGCTAAGAAAATATAGAATGTAAGGCTTTCTCACTAAAAATGAGATCCATTTCCTCTTCATATATGGCCATGATCCACTGTGAGTGAAAGCAAATGAATTGAGCAGTAGTACAAATATGTGGTATCAATATCCTCAAAATTTTCAATAGCCCAGTTAATTACAATAACAAACAAACGACTATCATTTTTTACATAAGTTTCTGTATGGCTTTTTTAAAGCCTATGAATTGATGGATATTTGTCACAATTTTTACAAATGTAGCAAATCTTTCAAAAGAAAGTAAAACTTATTTTGGTTTTAGAATATCATCAAGAAATCTAGATATCATTCTGGTGGAAGTTAAGTAGTGAGGTGAAGAGTTAAAAATTAAGAGGGTTGCTCCTTTTTTTTTGGAGGCTTCTAGGGGTACAAATGCCCTGGAATTAACTGCCCCAACTTCCATTCACATTTTTAGAATTGTCGTGAGGTTGGGGGGGGGGGGTATAATTGTATTTCACTTCAGCTACTGGAATGGGACTTACACCTCGTGTTAGGGGCAGGCAAAAATGACCAGAGATTGTTAAAAAAAAAATCTAAAAATCATGTCTAAAAAACCCTTCAAATCAATTGAGATATTTAGCACTTTAAATTTGCCAAAGGTTGTTATAGCATTGTTTCTGAGGGAGCCCATCTATCCTCTATATGACAATTTACAAAGTCAAAAATAGAAAAGCTGTTTTTATATGGGCTTATTCAATAATGTTTCTTCAGAATGGTTATAGGGGAAAAGCAACAATATAATTGTAGTTAAAACTCAGTACATTAAAATGAACAGTAGAATAGAATAATATTGAGTGCGGTAATATATGAACTTAAAATCACAAAGTTAAATCATAAACAAAACAAACAATAAAATGCAATAGAATACAGAGATTTTTATAAAACATTGGAGTCTTAAATGCTTTAAAAATATAACTTCCAGTCTCTTTAAAGTTCCTTTTTTTTTTTTAATCCATTTAGATGCCTATTGTCAGAAGGCAGAAGATTGGTATGGGCTAGGCAATGGGGTTTAAGCAACACACTTAGGGCCACAGTCACAGCAAGTGTTTGAGGCCAGATTCCAACCCAGGACCTCTTGTCTCTAGGCCTGGCTCTCAATTCATTGAGCAGCTGAGTTTCCTTCCCATAGTAAGAGTGGAGTTTAGGAATTTCAAAGTCGGCTAAGGAGTTGCAGAAAGAATTTTTCCCCTGGCATGTAGGTGAAATAAATGAAATTACCAGAACAGTCAAAAGATATCCTTTTAAATACCCCATGCTTGTAAGTTACTGTTTCGAAAAGTCTCTTCCTTCTTTCACTTTCTTTCTCCCCTCCTGTGATCCCCTGCCCCCAGTCCACTTGGAGGCTAATTGTAGCCTAAGGGAAAATTACCCCTGTTTTTTTGCCAGATGATAGAAATGAGTCCTGAAGAAATTGGGTCTGCTACCAGCAGCCTGGGTGATGAGCCATCTGGCTCGGAGGCCAGAGGTGCGGGAATCAGCTGATCCAGGTGAGCGAGAGAAAGACCAGGAGCAGGAGCCGCTGGTGTCTGTGTCGCAGAAACAGGAAGGCAGAGGCCGGGAAGGCGGGGAGGTAATAGCCAGGAGCAGGAGGAGCAGGAGCGATTAGAATCAAACAGTTTCAGATTATATGCAACAGTAGCCGGCAGCAGGAGTGAGCCGAACCGAGCCGGGCTGGCAGGAAGGCCAGAGCTGATCAAGATAGTTTTCTAAAAAAGCATCTTGTAGAAACGTGGCTTAAAAAACAAACAAACTAGGCACTAGTTGTTAAAGGCTGAACTTAATTACAGTAGATCAGAAGATTGAGGGTATTTCGTTTTCCCAAAGTGGTAAGCTAAAATTGTGGGCGATAAAAATTAGTTTTCTCTGCTAAAAGTTTTATGTTTTTGTGAGGTTTATTAAAGATTAAGAATTAAAGAAATATACAAAATAAGAAAGCACGTGTCTAGACCCAGAGAGCCCATTCACAACCACTCACATCTTGCCTGCTAGGTAGAGAGCCGCGTGTGCTCGGAAGCAGAAGTAGGAAGAGAGAGCCAGTAGGCTTTACAGCCAGTTTAAATAGAAATTTTGATCCCATGCAGGTGGGAACTCAGGTGAGACTAGAGGGCATTCTGGGAATTAGAGCAAGGACTTTTGGGAATTGAAGTCCAGGGTTCAAATCTCCATTTTTACACTACTATGTCTGCTATATTCCACTGATCAATTTGTTTATTGTTTTAACCAGTGCCAAGTATTTTTGATGATTACTCTTTTATATAGTATATTTTGAGAACTCGAACTGTCAGGCCTCCTTCCTTTCCATTTTAAACAACTATTTTCCTGAAGATTCTTAACATTTTGTTGCTCCACATGATCTTTTTTCTAGTTTGATTGGTGTGACACTGAAATGATAACATGATTTTGAATTGCCATTTTTGTTAGTGTCACAGCCTTGCCTAAATTGGACAATTAATCCCATTCCAATTATTTCTGTAAAATACTTAATAATTGTCACCATGTAATTCTAAGTGTTTCTTTGTAGATAGACTCCCATCTATACTTATGTTGAATGTAATTTCCCCATCTTGTTTTGCTATGTGTTTGTGGTAATGTAAAGAAAAGCTGATAGTAGATGTGGATTAATTTTATATCCTACAACTTTGTTGCCATTTTTGCTTAAATTATTTTTTAAGTTCACCTCCCTAGGTTTCTCTCTAGACTTTTATATCTATGAAAATCATATTTTGCTTCTTTGTGCTTATTCCATTAAATTCCATTAGTTTCCTTTTCTTGTCTCATTTCTATATCAAACATTTCTAGAGTCATATCAGAATAATAGTGGCAATAATGTGCATCACTGCTTTACTTCTCATCTTTTCGGAAATGCCTTTAGCATTTTTACATTAAAGATAATGCTGAAACTTAGTTATAGTTGTATTTGATTAGATAGGTCTACTCAACTCCTATGCTTTTAAATATTTTTAGTATTATGGGGTATTTTTTTTTCAGTCGCTTTTTTTGTATTTATTGATATAATCATATGGTTTTTATTGTTTTTAATTATTAATATGGGGTTTGTGTTTATCATTTTCCTAATATTGATTCAATCCTGCTTTCCTGGTTGAAATCCAGCCAGCTCATAACATATAATCTTTTTTAGAATTTCTCTTTATAGCCAATATTTACTATATTTCCTTTTTGCCAATATTTTGTTAAATGTGTTGATGTTCATTAGTGATGCTTGTCTACTGTTTTTCCTCTCTTCTTGTTTAAATTTCAAGTCTATGCTTGTATCATAGGAGGAATTTGGTAGAATTCCTCCCTTTTTTGTAAACAATTCATGTAAGATTGGAATTAATTGATCTTAGAATGTTTGAAATAATTCTCTAGTGAAATCACTTCATTCCAAAGTTTTCTTCTTTAAGAGTTTATTTATTATTGTAGAATTTATTTTGGCTTATCTGTGCTCATTTGGGCTTCCTTTGGGCCCCAGTTGGCTTTTTCTGTTTCCCAGGACTGCATAAGAGAGCTTCATAATTAAAAAAAAAATTAATTTAGTCAATTTAGAACATTATTCTTTGGTTACAAGAATCATTCATTTCCTTCCCTCTCCCCCCTTCCCATAGCCGATGCAATTTCATTGGGTATTACATATGTGTCCTTGATCAGAACCTATTTTCAAGTTGTCGGTGTTTGCTTTAGGATGTTCATTTAGAGTCTATGGCCCCTGCCATATCCCCTCGACCCATGTATTCAAGCACTTTGTTTTTCTTTTCTTTTTTTTTTCCATTTGAATAAGTTTATTTAGTAAATTTAGAACATTTTCCCTTGTTTACAATAATCACATTATTTCCCTCCCTCCCCTTCATCCACTCTTCCTGCAGCTAACATGCAATTTCATTGGGTATTACTTGTGTCCTTGCTTACACTAGGATTTTTATTTAGAGTCTACATCGCCAACCATATCCCTTTGACCCATGTATACAAGGAGTTGTTTTTCTTTGGTGTTTTTACTCTCGCAGTGTTTCCTCTTGATCTGGATAGTGGTTTTTCTCGTAGGTTCCTCTTGAGTTGTTCAGGGTCATTGAATTGCCACTAATGGACCATTTGATTTTACCACAGTTTATCAGTCTCTGTGTACAGTGTTCTCCTGGTTCTGTTCCTTTTGCTCTGCATCACTTCATGGAGGTTGTTCCAGTCCCCATGGAATTCTTCCACTTTATTATTCCTTTGAGCACAATAGTATTCCATCACCATCATATACCACAGTTTGTCTAACCATTCCCCAATTGAAGGGCATCCCTCATTTTCCAAATTTTTGCCACCACAAAGAGCGCAGCTATGAATATTTTGGTACATGTCTTTTTCCTTATTATCTCTTTGGGTTACAAACCCAGCAGTGCTATGGCTGGATCAAAGGGCAGACAGTCTTTTTGCACCCTAGCTTTTTGGTCATCCTTCTTCAGGTCTGATTTTCTTTGGAGATCATCTTTCATCTTCTTTGCCTCATCTTTCATTTTCTTTGTCTCATCTTTCATCTTCTTTCCCTCATCATTCATCTCCTTTGCCTCATTTTAAAGCTGGTTGATTTTGTCTTTTAACACACTATTTTCTTGTTTTAATTCAAGAGCGTCTGTTTCCAGATGACTTATCTTGCTTTCTAAGTTCTTTTCCCAGTTGTCTTCAGCCTCTCTTTATTGTGTTTTGAATTGAATTTTGAATTCTTCCAGAGCCTGTATCCAATTTGCTTGTATTTCTGTTTTTTATTTCTTGGTGTTCCCTCATCCTTCTCTGTTCCATTTTCTCTTTGTTCTTTTCCTGTATAGAAGCTGTCGATTGTAATTTCTTTTTCTATTGTTTGCTCATTTTTACCCCTTCTGTAGCCCCTGCAGTTGCCTGACCTCTTGCTCCTCTAATTTTTTTTTTTCGTGATTTTGTTCTTTTCTTTCAGCCTTCACCCTTGGAGCTTTGTCAGCAAATCTCTCAGTGCAATATGTGGGGGAGGGATGTTGGAGCTGGAGCTTCCCTGCTCTTTGAAGACTTTGATGGGATTAAGTCTAGCTGGGTTGCTGGATGTGCCCTGAGGCCAAAACCTTGGGAAGGGGTGAGCAATTTTGAGTGTCTGCAGCTACAACTATGCTGCTCGCTCTGAGCTCTGCGTTTTGCTCTAACTGCTTCCCCATTGCCTGTGTTGGACTCTCTGAGCCTGGCACAGCTTTGCCCACAGTGTACTCCCTTCTGAACCAAACCTTTGCCCACCTAGAGGTTCCAGCTGCCGCTGGAGGCTTAGCACTCTAGGTGGGGGTGTCTTCTCAGGGCCATGCTTCTTCCTTCCCCTTAAACTAGAGTGTTCTTGAATTCTGGCGTTTGGGGATATACCTTTCAAGTTGAGTCCAGCAGGAGGGTTCCTTGACTCTGTCTTCTTGTTAGGTTTGATTTTCAGTTCCCTGGGAGCATTTAGTTTGTAATCTGTAAGGAAGGATGTTCAGAGGTCTGAACTTTCACTGCCTCTATGCTGCCATCTGACTCCCAACAACACCATATAGCTCTTCATATTTTCTTTTTATTTTGGATCATTATTTGATCTCACTACCTTTTTCAGTCTTTATTGGGATTCATGCTTGATTCCTTTACATCCTTTTGTACTAGTATTCTACTAGGAAATCTCCATGTTATATATGTAATTTCTGATAGATGAATTTGTTTAGAGTTAGCTACATATTTATAATCAGTTCACTAAAGCTATTTTGTAGTTTTTCTACATTCAGTTGCCTTTTAGCCTTTGGGCCATTTTCCCAGTATCCACATCATTATTTCTTCTAATATATCAAAATTCCACTGAATCCAAATTCTTCTTTGATGTTTTAGACATTTTTGTTCCAAGATATCTTGTGAGAACAGAGCTAAGATGGAGGAATAAATTGGTCTTTTTGGTTGATCTCTCCCAACCTTTCCCTTTTACACAACTTTTCAAAAATGTGTCAAATCAAATTTTGAGCAGGCAAATGGATGAAGACATGATCAGGAAATATTATAGGATCCTATGTATTGGACATAGAATCAGGCACCATTTGACAGTTCCTTTGCTTATTATTCAATTCAGGATTGAAGTTTTATGTTGGGAAGGAGCAAAAAATTCACAGTTGCAAGGGTGCAGAGGCCCTATATTGGTAAGGACAAGAGCACAGACCAGGGAGAACTTTTAACAAGATTACACTGTTTTGGAGCCACTGAAAAGCTTCAGGTCTCCAAATCTAGCCATGGAAGGTTAGGCAGGCCTTCTCTTTCAGAGGTGAATAGAACCCAATTATATAACATAAAGTCCAAAGTCAAAAAATAGGTTGGAAAAACGAAGAAGCAACAACAACAAAAAGATCTGACCATAAAAACCTTCTGTGGTGACAAGGAATCTGAAGATTCAAACTCAGAAGGCAATGACTTGAAATCATCTACAAACAAAACCTCAAAGAAAAATCCATATTGGACATGAGCCCAATAAAATTTCCTAGAAGAGCTAAAAAAAGGGATTTAAAAAAAAAAGACAAAGAATGTTTTTTTTTTGTAAAATAAAAAACGAAAGGTAAAGAAAACATTGGGAAAAGAAATAAGGACAATGCAAGAAAATTACAAAAGTTTAGTAAAAGAGGTACAAATTCATATAAAAAATAGCTCTTTAAAAATTAGAATTGGCTAAATGGAAGTTAATGATCATGAGATATCAAGAAATAACAGAGTACTGGAGAAAAAATGAAATAAGATCTTTTTTTAATTCAATTTAATTTGAGAAAGAATTCATGGACTGCCTTAAAGCTATGATTTAAAAAAAGGTCTAGACATCATATTTCAAGAAATTATAAAGAAAAAATGCAGTGATAGGACTGTTGGGCAAAGGAAAAATTAAAAGAATCTATCAGTCACCTACTGAAGGAGATACCAAAATGAAAAACCTGAGGAATATTATCATCAAATTCTTGAACTTTAAGTTTTAAGAGAAAATATTGTGAGCATTGAGAATAAAAGCATTCAAATAATCACAATATTTTACAGCTACTACAGTGAAGGAGTAGGGAACTTAGAATATGATATTCTAGTAGTTAAAAGAGCTAAGATCACAACCAGGAAATAGTGTACTCTGCAAAGCTGAGTATAGTCCTATAGAGGAATAAAGAATGCTTAGTGAAGTAGAAAACTTTTTATCTTTCCTCATGAAAAGGTGGGACCTGTAGAGGATATTTGACTTTTAAACACAAGGCTTATAAAGAAGCATAAAAAGATAAACATGAGAGAGAAATTACAAGGGATTAAAAATGTTTATATAGGAACATGATAGAGTTAATTCCTAAAAACTTTATAATTAGTATATTTGAAAGGACCACAGATAGAGGGTATGTGTATTAAGTTTTTTGTTTGGAATGATCTCAAAAATGAATGGAGGGCTGAGAAAGAGGAAGGTCTTCTGAGAAGAGAGAAGGGAGAGGAAGAATGGGGGAAATTATTTCACATAAGAAAGGCATGTAAGGAAGAGTTTTTAAAAGTTGCCTTGTATGTCTTACTTCTTCCTTTGACCAGATACTCTTTTTCCATGTGAAAACAGATTATTTGATCTTTTGAGAATTTTTTGTTATAACTTTAATTCTAAATCTTTGTGTATGTGTATGAATAAAAGTACATATGTGGGTTCAAATCAAGAAAACATCTAATGCCCAGTGGACTTACGCGTCGGCTATGGGGGGTTGGGGGGGGGAGGAAAAGAAAATGATCTATGTCTTTAACAAATAATGCTTGGAAATGACCAAATAAAATATATTTAAAAAAAAAAAGTACATATGTGTATATATATATACATATGTATATATATATACACACACATGCACATACACATACAAACCTAAAATAAAATTATCAGTTTTCCCAGTGTTAACTCTGTAAATCCCTTATATAGTTGAATGAAACAGTTTTTCTAATTCATTTTTCTACTTATATTAATAAAGCTAAGAATTTCTTGCTTTCTTCCTCACAGAACTCTCTTTATGTCCTCCTGGTATTAATGCTTGACTTATTTTAATTCCAGTTTCTTCTGATGCTTTGTATTTTATAAAATGTGACAAATGGCCATCTGAATATCCCTGCATTCATTTAGAATGCCATGCTCATTGTCTTATCCATCTGTCCATCTTTTGTCTGACCATCTATTTGACTGTAAAGATCATCCTTGTGTTCTGTGTATGTGCTATGTATGAGTACTCTCACTGTCTTTAAGACCACTGTTTACGTATTTGATATTTTCTGAAGTCTGGCCATAAAGTCTGGAGGCAATATTGAGTATTAATTTTCCATTATGCCCATCTTCTCCCCTAATCTCTCTTCCTAAATTATTTTTATTTTAGTAAATTATAGTTTGACTTCAAACATAGTCCTTAATGCTATATGAACATCTACAAGATAACTAGAAATTAGTCTTGACTGATGACTGTAGCCATTGAATCTATTCAGTGAAGGTAGAGATTTAATTCCCTAGGCAATATATTACTGTTATGTCTACATAATTGATCTTTAGTTATCTTAAATATATTTTGATTGATGTTTGTAGATATACTATATTTGTACATTGGTAAAACAAGACTAGAGCCAGTGTGTTTTAGGGGAAGGAATATTGGACTTGGATTCCAAAGTGCCAGTGTTCAGATTCTACCTTCTAGGAATTCTCTCTCACTATTCTCCATGCCTGGAATGTTCTGCTTCCTGGCTTCTCTGGCTTCCTTCAGGTGCCAGCTAAAGTCCTACCTTCTACAGGAAGCCTTTATCACTAGTGTTTCTCTCTGTTACTTCCTATTAAATCACACACTAATATGTATCTATATATGTTTATATAGATACACATTATGTATATGTATGTGTACATACACACATATATAAAGTAGGATATATATGTATATATTTTTATATATATAAATACACATATATATATATATATACAGAGAGAGAGAGAGACAGAGAGAGACAGTGAGTGTTTGGTTATACATATTTGTTTTCCTCTTGTCTTCCCTATTGGATTGTGAGGTCCTTGGGAGCAGAGACAATCTTTTGCTTTCTCTGTTTTCCCAATCCTTTGCATAGTGCATTCCATAAAATAGACCTTTAATAAATGCTTATTGCCCGACTGTCTGGACTGATAAGGGTAATAATGTGTAACAAAGTACGAAAAATGGGTTGGGGCCATGTTATGAATGACTTTAAAAGATAGAGAGGAGTTTATATCTGATTCTAGAGGCTAAAGGAAGCTACTATAGTTTATTGATTTGGGAAAAACAACATGTTTAAGGAAGATCGCTTTAGAAAAGAATATATAAGATGAATTGTAAAGGAAAGACCCTGGGTGAGAGACCTTAGAGACACTTAGAAGGCAGTGATAATTGTTTGGGTGAGAGATGCTAGCCTGAATGAAGGGAGTGGTCAGGTAAATATGGGAAAAATTGAACATATAAATAGCAAGATTTGGGAATTGATTGGATATGTGGGATTAGGGAAAGTGAGTCAGAGTAGTGTCATAAAAAAACCAGTGAAGAAAGTATCTAAGAAGCAAGCTAAACCAACAGCATCAAACACAGCAGAGGGACTGAAAAAAAGACAGTTGAGTGGGGTAGTAACTAAGAGGTCTGGGAGCTTTGGAGAGAACAATGTTGGTTGAGTGATAAGGTCAGGAGTCTGCCAAAGATTGATGACTGAGTGAGAGATATGAAAGTGGAGACAGTGAATGTAGACAGATTTTTTTTTTTTAAATATATTTTATTTGATCATTTCCAAGCATTATTCGTTAAAGACATAGATCATTTTCTTTTCCTCCCCCCCACCCCCCATAGCCGACGCGTAAGTCCACTGGGCATTAGATGTTTTCTTGATTTGAACCCATTGCTTTGTTGATAGTATTTGCATTAGAGTGTTCATTTAAAGTCTATCCTCTGTCATGTCCCCTCAACCTCTGTATTCAGGCAGTTGCTTTTTCTCGGTGTTTCCACTCCCATAGTTTATTCTTTGCTTATGAATGGTGTTTTTTTTCTCCTGGATCCCTGAAAGTTGTTCAGGGACATTACACCGCCCCTAATGGAGAAGTCCATTACGTTCGATTATACCACAGTGTATTAGTCTCTGTGTACAATGTTCTCCTGGTTCTGCTCCTCTCGCTCTGCATCACTTCCTGGAGGTTGTTCCAGTCTCCATGGAACTTCTCCACTTTATTATTCCTTTGAGCACAATAGTATTCCATCACCAACATATACCACAGTTTGTTCAGCCATTCCCCAATTGATGGGCATCCCCTCGTTTTCCAGTTTTGGGCCACCACAAAGAGCACAGCTATGAATATTTTTGTACAAGTCTTTGTGTCCATTATCTCTTTGGGGTACAGACCCAGCAGTGCTATGGCTGGGTCAAAGGGTAGATATTCTTTTGTCGCCCTTTGGGCATAGTTCCAAATTGCCCTCCAAAATGGTTGGATCAGTTCACAACTCCACCAGCAATGAATTAATGTCCCTACTTTGCCACATCCCCTCCAGCATTCATTACTTTCCTTTGCTGTTATGTTAGCCAATCTGCTAGGTGTGAGGTGATACCTCAGAGTTGTTTTGATTTGCATCTCTCTGATTATAAGAGATGTAGAACACTTCTTCATGTGCTTGTTAATAGTTTTGATTTCTTTATCTGAGAACTGCCTATCCATTTCCTTTGCCCATTTATCAATTGGAGAATGGCTTGATTTTTTGTACAATTGATTTAGCTCATTATAAATATGAGTAATTAAACCTTTGTCAGAGGTTTCTATGAAGATTTTTTCCCAATTTGTTGTTTCCCTTCTGATTTTAGTTATATTGGTTTTGTTTGTACAAAAGCTTTTTAGTTTGATGTAGTCAAAATTATTTATTTTACATTTTGTGATTCTTTCTATATCTTGCTTGGTTTTAAAGCCTTTCCCCTCCCAAAGGTCTGACATGTATACTATTCTGTGTTTACCCAATTTACTTATGGTTTCCTTCTTTATGTTTAAGTCACTCACCCATTTTGAATTTATCTTGGTGTAGGGTGTGAGGTGTTGATCTATTCCTAGTCTCTCCCACACTGTCTTCCAATTTTCCCAGCAGTTTTTATCGAATAGTGGATTTTTGTCCCAAAAGCTGGGATCTTTGGGTTTATCGTATACTGTCTTGCTGAGGTCGTTTTCCCCCAGTCTATTCCACTGATCTTCCTTTCTGTTTCTTAGCCAGTACCAAATTGTTTTGATGACTGCTGCTTTGTAATATAGTTTGAGGTCTGGGACTGCAAGGCCCCCATCATATGTGTTTTTTTTCATTATTTCCCTGGATATCCTTGATCTTTTGTTCTTCCAAATGAACTTTGTTATGGTTTTTTCTAAATCAGTGAAGAAGTATTTTGGTAGTTCAATGGGTATGGCACTAAATAGATAAATAAGTTTGGGTAGGATGGTCATTTTTATTATATTGGCTCGTCCTATCCATGAGCAGTTAATGTTTTTCCAATTGTTCAAGTCTAGTTTTAGTTGTGTGGCGAGTGTTTTGTAGTTGTGTTCATATAGTTCCTGTGTTTGTCTTGGGAGATAGATTCCTAGGTATTTTATTTTGTCTAAGGTGATTTTGAATGGGATTTCTCTTTCTAGTTCTTGCTGCTGAGCTGTGTTGGAGATATATAGAAAAGCTGATGATTTATGTGGGTTTATTTTGTATCCTGCAACTTTGCTAAAGTTGTTGATTATTTCAATTAGCTTTTTGGTTGAATCTCTAGGATTCTTTAAGTAGACCATCATGTCATCCGCAAAGAGTGATAACTTGGTCTCCTCCTTGCCTATTCTGATACCTTCAATTTCTTTATCTTCTCTAATTGCTACTGCTAGTGTTTCTAGTACAATGTCAAATAGTAGAGGTGATAATGGGCATCCTTGTTTCACTCCTGATCTTATTGGGAATGCATCTAGTTTATCCCCATTGCAGATGATATTAGCTGTTGGTTTTAGATATATACTGTTTATTATTTTTAGGAATGACCCTTCTATTCCTATGCTTTCTAGTGTTTTTAATAGGAATGGGTGTTGTATTTTATCAAAGGCTTTTTCTGCATCTATTGAGATAATCATGTGGTTCTTGCTAGTTTGCTTGTTGATGTGGTCAATTATGTGGATGGTTTTCCTAATGTTGAACCAGCCCTGCATCCCTGGTATGAATCCTACTTGATCATGGTGAATGATCCTTCTGATCACTTGCTGGAGTCTTTTTGCTAGTATCCTATTTAAAATTTTTGCATCCATATTCATTAGGGAGATTGGTCTATAGTTTTCTTTCTCTGTTTTTGACCTGCCTGGTTTTGGAATCAGTACCATGTTTGTGTCGTAAAAGGAGTTTGGTAGAACTCCCTCTTTGCTTATTATGTCAAATAGTTTGTATAGTATTGGGGTTAACTGTTCTCTGAATGTTTGATAGAATTCACAGGTGAATCCATCAGGCCCTGGGGATTTTTTCTTAGGAAGTTCTTTGATGGCTTGATGGATTTCAATTTCTGATATGGGATTATTTAAGAATTCTATTTCCTCTTCTGTTAGTCTAGGCAGTTTGTATTTTTGTATATATTCATCCATTTCTCCTAAATTGGTGTATTTATTGCCATATAATTGGGCAAAGTAATTTCTAATGATTGCCTTAATTTCCTCCTCATTGGAGGTGCTGTCCCCCTTTTCATCTTTAATGCTGTGAATTTGCTTTTCTTCCTTCCTTTTTTTAATTAGATTGACCAGTACTTTGTCTATTTTGTTTGTTTTTTCAAAGTACCAGCTTCTTGTCTTATTTATTAAATCAATAGTTCTATCACTTTCGATTTTATTAATTTCTCCCTTAATTTTTAGGATTTCTAATTTGGTTTTCTGCTGGGGGTTTTTAATTTGATCGCTTTCGAGTTTTTTCAATTGCATTTCCAATTGATTGATCTCTGCTCTCCCTTGTTTGTTAATATGAGCTTTCAGGGATATGAATTTGCCTCTGATTACCGCTTTGGCTGCATCCCAAAAGGTTTGAAAGGATGTTTCGCCATTGTCATTTTCCTTGATGAAATTATTAATTGTTTCTATGATTTCTTCTTTAGCTAAACGGTTTTGGAGTATCATATTGTTTAATTTCCAATTGGTTTTAGATTTGGTTTTCCATGTACCATTACTAATCATTATTTTTATTGCCTTGTGATCTGAGAAGGCTGCATTCATTATTTCTGCTTTTTTGCATTTGTGTGCTATGTTTCTGTGACCTAATGTATGGTCAATTTTTGTGAATGTGCCATGTGGTGCTGAGAAGAAGGTGTATTCCTTTTTATCCCTATTTATTTTTCTCCATATGTCTATTAATTCTAATTTTTCTAAGATTTCATTCACTTCTTTTACCTCTTTCTTATTTATTTTTTGATTTGATTTATCTAAATTTGATAATGGTTGGTTTAAGTCTCCCACTAGTATGGTTTTATTGTCTATTTCTTCCTTCAATTCTCCTAGTTTCTCCATTAGAAATTTGGGTGCTATATTATTTGGTGCATACATGTTGATTAATGATATTTCCTCATTGTCTAGAGTCCCTTTTAACAAAATATAATTACCTTCCCTATCCCTTTTGATCAGGTCTATTTTTGCATTGGCTTTATCAGATATCATGATTACCACTCCTGCCTTCTTTCTATCAGTTGAGGCCCAGAAGGTCTTACTCCATCCTTTAATTCTGACCTTGTGGGTGTCAACCCGCCTCATGTGTGTTTCTTGAAGACAACATATGGTAGGGTTTTGGATTCTAATCCATTCTGCTATTCGTCTACGTTTTATGGGTGAGTTCATCCCATTCACGTTCAAAGTTATGATTGTCATTTGTGGACTCCCTGGCATTTTGATTGCCTTCCCTAATTCTAACCTTTTCTTCTTCGGCTCTACCTTTTAGTCCAGTGATTTACTTTGAATCAGTCCCCCTTGTCCCCTCCCTTGATGTTTCCCTTTTTAGTCCCTCCCTTTTTGTTCCCTCCCCCTCCCCCCTCTCTTTCCCTCCCTTTTTGTTCTCCCTCTCCCCCTCCCCCCCTTGGTTTTCCCTTCTCCTTACCCTTGTTGGGTAAGATAGAATTCAAGATCCCAATGGATCTGGATGTTTTTCCCTCTCAGAGTTGATTTCCCTGAGATTGAGGTTTAAGTAACCCCCCCCCCCCCCTCTCTTCCTCTCCTTCTTATAGGAGTTTTCTTCCCCTCCCCTTCCCCTGTGAATCTTTGTGTGAGAACCATTATTCTATTTGGTCTTTCTTTACCCCCTATTTATACATTACATTTTCCCCACATATTAGTATACATAGGTTGATATAAATGTAGTCCTTATAGAAGAGAGTTTGAGTAAAAGAAGATAACATTTTTCCCCTTTCCTTAATATTTACCTTTTTCAGGTATTCCTTGCTCTTTGATTTTCGGTATCAAACTTTCCACAGAGCTCTGGTCTTTTCTTTGCAAAAAGTTGGAAGTCTTCTATTTTGTTGAATGCCCATACTTTCCCTTGGAAGTATATAGTCAGTTTTGCTGGGTAGCTGATTCTTGGTTGGAGACCCAGCTCTCTGGCCTTTCTGAAGATCATGTTCTATGCCTTACGATCATTCAGAGTAGAACTTGCAAGGTCTTGTGTGACCCTGATTGGCATTCCTTTATATCTAAATTGTCTTTTTCTGGCTTCCTGTAGGATTTTTTCTTTTGTTTGATAGCTTTGGAATTTGGCAATTACATTCCTGGGAGTTGTCTTTTGGGGGTTTAGTGTAGAAGGTGTTCTGTGAGCTCTGTCAGTGGCTGTATTGCCCCCTTGTTCTAGAATCTCTGGGCAATTTTCTTTGATTATATCTTGTATCACCATGTCCAGTTTGGTGTTTATTTCTGGCTTTTCTGGGAGTCCAATTATTCTTAAATTTTCTCTTCTCCCCCTGTTTTCCAGATCTATCACCTTGTCGGTGAGATATTTTATGTTCTCTTCTAATTTCTTGGTGTTTTGGCTTTGCTTTATTAGTTCTTGCTTTAAAGCCTGGTTTTCTTTTACAGTTTGGTCAAACTGGTTTTGTAGATGCGTGAATTTCTTTTGCATCATTTCCCACTTTTCCTCCCAGAGGGCTTCCATCTTTTTGGTCCTTTCTGATTCAAATTCTTCATGGGTTTGTGGAGAGTTTCTATTTCCTTTGGAGGATTTTGGAGAATTTTCTTGTATATCTTCTTCTATCTGCTCTGTATTTTGTATTTTGGCTCCATAGAATGTGTCCAGAGTCGCCCCTTTCTTCTTATTTTTCTTGGTATTTTGGGGCTTAGGTGCTTCTGTGGAGTTTGTCATCTCTGAACGTGGAGGATTGGCTTTTCTTGTCTTTGTCTGGTGATCAGAGGCTTTAGTCCTGGGCAGATGTTGGTTCTATGAGCGTTCCCTGGGTTAAACTGAATATGCCTCACTGGAACTGGAATGGAAGGGTCGGACCACGAGGCCACACTCTCCCCCTGGCTCGATTTCCGGAAGTTGCCTTCAGAATCCCTGGCCGTGAGGCTGTTTCGTCGGCCTGCGGGGGGATGGGCTGCCGCTTCCCCAAGCTCCGAGAGCACAGACTTTCACTGAGACTTGGATAGCAGGATCCAGCCCGTGAGGCTGTCTTGCCCGCCCTGAGGGTTGCTGTTGTTTTGACCAGCTCTCTGCAGCGGATGCCCCAGGCAGTAACTTTCCCCCGGACCAACCAGCTCTTTGCAGCGGAGGCCCCAGGCAGTAACTTTCACCCGGACCCACCGGCTCTCTGCAGCGGAAGCCCCAGGCAGTAACTTTCACCCGGACTGGGACTTGGGTAGAAGACCCTGAGGGTTGTTGTTCCTCAGACCCTGCTCTCTGAGCCCGGAGCGGCTGCCGCTTCCGGGAGCCTTGGACTCTGCGCTCCTACCCCTGAGGTCCGAGGGATCTCGGGTTCTGGCTTTTAAGGGGAGCCGTACCTTTTGAACCGGGTCCAGGTCCAGGAGGAGGGTTCCCAGGGTCTGTGCTGTTGATCGTTTTGAATTTCGGCGCCTTAGGAGCTTCTAGTTTGAGATCGGTCGGGAAGGGTTTTCCGGAGATCTGAACTTCAGCTTTCTCTAAGCCGCCATCTTAACCGGAAGTCCATAGACAGATTTTTAAAAAGAGTTTGCCTGAGAAAAGGAAGAATGAAGCAGTTCAATAACTTAAGAGAAGTTAGTAACTAATTAGTAACTAATTCCTAGTTTAAAGAATGGACAAGACTTGAATATGTTTGAAGGAAGTTTGGAAGGTACCAGTAGACCTTTAAAAAATGAAAGTTTTGAGAGAATAGAGGATTGTTGGAGAGGGTTTTCTGCTGGAGAAAATGGTGGAGTTGGCCTTGGCAAGGTGAAGAGCTACCATATTATCAGAAACTGAAAAGAAATAGGTGAGATAGGGAGGAGACGGCTGTCATGAGTAGCATCAGATGCCTCAGTAAAGTAAGTGGTTAGATAGTGGGTAGATTAGAGAAAGTGTGTGAGTCTTGAGAAAAGAGAAGTTTGGGACATTTTCTAATAGTAAGAGGATAAAAAATCAATTAGAAGAGAATAAAACTATTTCCTTAAGGTAATTAGGGTTTAGTTGTGATTAGATAAAATCATTCTATAATATACCCAGCCATTTCTTCTTTTAAGGCTCATGCTATTCTTGTCTACCACCACCAATCAAAATCCTGTTAACTGTTGTGTACTGACCCCCAGAGGTCACTTCTCTTCTTTCCTCATTGAGATCAGTCTCTGGTTTACAATTTTTCTCTTCCTTCCCACTCTCATACTAGGAGACTTTATCATACATATTGACTTTTCTCCAAACCACTCAATTCTTCCCCCTTCTCACTTCCAAATGAGCTACTTGCCATCACCCATAAATGCAACAACTCCTTGTTCAAGAATTCCAAAATGTTGTTATCACACCCATACCTCTTCCCTTGCCTTCCCTTACAGAATCCTACTCATTTTCTGCATCTTGACTTTCAATCCCTTGACTCCAGGTTTTTCATAGGCCATCTCTTCAAATTAGCCTTTCTTTTCTTTTCCCCATCTTAACCTGTTGGTGAACCAATTTAACTTTCTGCTTTCCTTCTTTCTTGAATCCCTAACTCCCTAATCATATCACTGATTATGCCCAGCCAAACCTCAGCCCTAGATCTCTCCTACCATTTGTTTTCTTTATGCCTGCATGTGCAGTTAATCAAAGGTGGAGAAAATCACACACAACTGTCCTGATGGGATCCACTACAAGTTTATGTTATATAACCTTAACTGGGCCTTCACTACTGCTCTGTGTGTATGTGTTTGTATGTATGTGTGTGTATCTTCTTTTTTTAATAATCTTTTATTTTTTCCAGTTACTTACAAAAACAGTTAATATATTTTTTTAAGTTTTGAATCCAAATTCTCTCAATCACTCCCTCACCTCCACTCTCCCTGAGATGACAGGCAATTTGATATAGATTATAAATGTCTTGCAAAACGTTTCCATTTTGGTTAAGTTGTGAAAGAAAACAGACTCCCCTCTCGGTCCTCCTCAAATCCTAAAATAAATTAAAAATTAGTATGCTTTGATCAGTATTCAGATGCTATCAATTCTTTCTGGAGGTGATTAGCATTTTTCATCACACATCCTTGGGAATTGTCTTGGATCATTGTATTCCTGAGAATAGCTAAGTCATTCACAATTGATCATTGTACAATATTACTGTTACTGTATACAATAGTTTCCTGGTTCTGTTCACTTCACTTTGCATTGTGAAAAACCTCTCAAATATTGAGGTTACCTGGTTAATTAAAAAAAAAAGTGTAGATGTGTATGTGAAAGTACATCCAGAGTGGAGCCCCCATAGCCCAAGAGGGATTGAAGCAATTTGTCTTTCAAAGCACAAGGAGTGGGTTGGAGAGGAGTTGGGTTAGAGAATAGACAGTCTCTTTCTGGGACGGGGGAACATAGAAGCAGGATACTGTAGATTGTTTGGTAGACGTGGCTGGCTACAAGGCTGGTTAAGCCAGTAGAGTTTGTGATGGATAGAACAGCAAGATCAACCAGTGAACATCTTGAAGGCATCTGGGAGTCACCGTAACTTCTGACTCACTGAAGGCTCCAGTTTAGCTCTTTACTGCAAACAGGCTTATTTACTCTGTGTCCATTGCATCTGTATATAGTAAGGTAGCTCATGGAAAACAGATATATTAATTTCCATAATATTTTAAAAGCATCAATTTTTGGAAGTCTTTCCACTAGTACACATTCTTTGTCATCTTATTGCCCCACTCTCCACAGTGGTGCTTCCAAACATTTTCATCACTCCTTAAATCTCCTATGATTCCTCTTTTCTCCACTCTATCAGCTGAAAATCTTGCCTCACATTTTACAGTAGAAATTGGAGCCATTCACCATGAACTCCCTCCTCTTCTCTTCCTCAACTCCTGTCACTCAGGTGCCATCTGCCACATTTTCTTTTGTCCAAGTCTTACCTGATGAAGTGACCTTACACTTTACAAAGGCTAACCCCCTGTACTTATTCAGGTGATCCCATTCCATCCCATCCCTTATAAAAGATTTACTCTATTATTCCCACTCTTTCACTTATTTTCAGTCTCTCCCTGTTGACTGACTCATTTCCTCCTGTGTTACAATCTCCCATGTTCCCTATCCTTAAAAAAACCCTTCTATCTTCATTATTCTTGTCCTATATCCTTTCTGCCCTCTGTTGCTAAAGTCCTTGAAAAGACAGTCTACAATAGATGTCTTTACTTTCTCCTCATTCTCTCCTGATTCCCTTGCATTCTGGCTTCTGACTCCATCATTCCACTGAAACTGCCCTGTCCTAAGTTATCAGTAATTTCTTAGTAGCCAAATCCATTGGTCTTTTCTCAGTCCTCATTCTTCTTACTCTTTCTGCTGCCTTTGACGTTGTTTTTGATTACTGTATCACCTCCTTGATACTCTTTTCTAAGTTTTCAGGATACCACTTTCACCAGGTTCTCCTTCTACCTGACTGCTCCTCTGTCTCTCTTGTTGGATCCTCATCCAGATGATGTCTTTTGAACTGTAGGTATCCCAATGGTTTCTGTCTTGACTTCCCTTTTCCCTCTAGACTACTTTGCTTAGTGATCTCATCAACTTTTGTGAATCTCATTACCATCTTTATTCTGATGATTCTCAAATCTGCGTATGTTACTCCAGCCTCTCCGTTGATTTCCAATTGCCTTTCAAATCTCAAACTAGATATCTAGTAGACTTTTTAAAATAGACATGTCCAAAATAAAACTGATTTATCCCCTCCCCATATCCCAGCTTCCCAATTACTGGGGCCACACCATCATTCCAATGTTCAGGTTCACAAATTAGGAGTTTGCCTTTGACTCCTCAGTATCACTTATCTCCCCTTCCTCTTCATATTCACTCTGTTGCAAAGCCCTGCCAGTTTCACTTTTGCAACATTTTTCAAACAAATATGCCCCTGTCTTTCTTCTGAAATTGCTTCTGGTACAAGACTTCATTCCCTTATTCCTGGAATACTGCAGTAGCCTGCTGGTTGGTCGATCTACCTCAAGTCTCTCCCCACTCCAATCTATTTTCCAGTCAGTGACCAGAATAATTTTCTTATAGCACAGATCTGACCAAATCATGATCCTTACTTAGTAAACTCTAGTGACTCCCAATCACCTCCAGAACAAAATGCAAAACGTTCTGTTTGGCATTCAAGGCCCTTCATATCCTAGGCCTAGCCCCTTACTATCTTTCCAGGGTTTTTGCATCTTATTTCTTGCCATTTATTCTTTGATCTTATGACACTCGTCTCCTCACTATTCCTTAAATAAGACACTACATCTCTTCCTGGGCATTTTCTCTGTCTGTCTTCCATGCTTGGAATACTCTCCCTCCTGAGTTTCCTGGCTTCCCCTCAGACCTAACTTAATTTTTTTTTCATGCAAGAAGCTTTCCCTAGACTCATATTTCTAGTGCCTTCTTTCTGTTAACTTATTTTCTATATGTATTTGCTTCATATATATTTGTTTGCATATTGTTTCCCTCATTAAATTGTAAGCTTCTTGAGGGCAGGGACTGTTTTTTAACTCTCTTTGTATCTTCAGGGCTCAGCACATTGCTTGGCACATAGTAGATGCTTAATAAATGTTTATTGATTGATTTATACATTGCAGTGATGCACCCTTTTAGTATATGCCAGTTGTATTCTAGGAATTGTTCTAAGTGCTGGGGATATAAGACAAAAAATGAAGCAATCTTTGCTCTCAGGGCACTTATGTTTTCTTGAGGAAAACATAATGATACGCACATTTTGCTATATATACAACAAATAGAAGGCAGATATGAGGGAAAGCAAACACTGCCAAATGACAGAACCAAGAAAGATTCCATGAAACAAGGGTTTCTATAAGGGGAGTACTGAAGTGAGAAGCTATTTTAGACAGATGACAGACCTAGTGCAAGTCATGGAGTCAAGAGTAGTAATATCCTTTTTGAAAAAGTGTAAGAAGGCAAATTTGGTTGGATTGCAGAATGTGGGAAGGAGAATTTATAATAGTTAGGAAAAGTAGATTGGGGCTATGTTGTAAGAGCTTTAATAACTAAAGAAGGGCTTAAATTTGAGCCTTAAGGCAACAGTCATTGGAGTTTAGTGAGTTAAGGGAGTGCCATGGTTAGACCTGTACTTTGGAAGCTATATGGTTGATGAATTGGAGAGTGGGGAAAGATCTAACACAAGGAGATCAATTAGAAGGCTATTTTGTTGTTTACTAAAGAGATAAGGCCCTCAACAAAGATTGCAAGCATATCATATTTACTTCATGACAAAACTGTATATGATGTGATTATATCCATTGTGTTTTTAAAAAATTAAATTAAAAATTTCACCTTACAATCATATATTTTCTCTCTCCTATCTTTTCTCCCAACTAGAACAAAGAGAAAAACAATACTTTAGCAACAAGTTTGCATAGACAAAACAAAACAGATTTCCATATTTCCAGCAGACCATGACTAAAAAGTTATGGCTCATTCTGCTTATTTAGCCTGACAACTCTCATGATCTTAGGATCATTCTTTCTTTTTGGTCCTTTGGAAGCATAGTTGATTGCTGTATTGATCTTATTTGGAAAAACTTTCAAAATTGTTCATTTTTACAGTATTGTAGGAATATAAATTGTTTTTGTGGTTCTCCTCACATCATTTTCTATCAGTTCATAGAAATCTTTCAAGGCTTTTCTCAAACTGTCCCTTTTATCATTTCATACAGTAAAGTAGTATCTCATTGCATCCATGCAATGTTTTATCACAAAAGAAATCCTTTCAAGTGAGTTATATATGATATTTTTCTCTTATGTAAAATGAAGAAGTTTGATTTAAAGATGTCTTGAGACCTTTCCTGTTCTTCAGTTCCTTGACTGCATATCATTTCATTTTGTTAAATGCAAATAAACTTCAAAATCTCAATTCTGCTATTCAATACCTTTATGACCATGGGCAAGCTACTTCAAATATACATAAAGTAGGGACTTATAGAATGCTAGAGTTGGAATGTGTAAGTTGCATTAAGGTGAATTCTTCATTTGTGCTTAATGCCATTCTTGAAAAACATTTCCCCTTTTACTCTATAGCAGTTTTGATCATTACAAATAATTTACATAATAGATAGCTGTTTCGGAATATGTTTATTATAAGAAGGTGGGAAATTAAAATACTTTCTTTTTAAAAAAATTTTTTTGGTTACAATAATCACTTTATTTACCTCCCTCCCCTCCACCCTCCCTTCCTGCAGCCGAAGTGCAATTTCATTGGGTATTACTTGTGTCCTAGATCAGAACCTATTTCCATGTTGTTGTTTGCACTAGGATGTTCATTTAGAGTCTACATCCCCAACCATATCCCTTCGACCCATGTATTCAAGCAGTTGTTTTTCTTTGGTGTTTTTACTCCCACAGTGTTTCCACTGGATGTGGATAGTGTTTTTTCTTGTAGATTCCTCCAGGTTGTTCGGGGTCATTGCATTGCCACTAATGGAGAAATCCATTACATTTGATTGTACCACAGTGTATCAGTCTCTGTGTACAGTGTTTTCCTGGTTCTGCTCCTCTCTGTATCACTTCCTGGAAGTTGTTCCAGTCCCCATGGAATTCTTCCACTTTATTATTCCTTAGAGCGCAATAGTATTCCATCACCAACATATAGCACAATTTGTTCAGCCATTCCCCAGTTGAAGGGCATCTCCTCATTTTCCAATTTTTTGTCACCACAAAGAGCGCAGCTATGAATATTTTGGTACATGTCTTTTTCCTTATTATCTCTTTGGGGTACAAATGCAGCAGTGTTATGGCTGGATCAAAGGGCAGACAGTCTTTTATTGCTCTTTGGGCATAGTTCCAAATTGCCTCCAGAATGGTTGCATCAATTCACAGCTCCACCAGCAATGCATTAATGTCCCTACTTTGCCACACCACATTCATCATTAATTACTTTCCTTTGCTGTCATATTAGCCAATCTGCTAGGTATGAGGTGATACCTCAGAGTTGTTTTGATTCGCATCTCTCTGATTATAAGAGATTTAGAACACTTCTTCATGTGCTTATTAATAGTTTTGATTTCTTTAATTGAAAATTGCCTATTCGTGACCATTGCCCATTTATCAATTGGAGTATGGCTTGGTTTTTTTGTACAATTGGTTTAGCTCTTTATAAATTTGAGTAATTAGACCTTTGTCAGAGGTTTTTGCAATGAAGACTTGCCCATTTTGTTGCTAACCTTCTAATTTTGGATGCATTAGTTTTGTTTGTACAAAAACTTTTTAATTTGATGTATTCAAAATTATTGATTTTACATTTTGTGGTTTTTTCTCACTCTTGCTTGGTTTTAAAGTCTTTCCTTTCCCAAAGATCTGACAAATATACTATTTTGTGTTTGCCTAATTTGCTTATAGTTTCCTTCTTTATATTCAGGTCATTCACTCATTCTGAGTTTATCTTGGGGTAGGGTGTGAGATATTGATCCAACCCTAATCTCTCCCATACTGTCTTCCAATTTTCTCAGCATTTTTTATGAAATAGCGGGTCTTGGTCCCCAAAACTGGGATCTTTAGGCTTATCATAGACTGTTTTGCTGAGGTAATTTACTCCTAGTCTATTTCACTGATCCTCCTTTCTGTCTCTTAGCCAGTACCAAATTGTTTTGATGACCACTGCTTTACAGTATAGTTTGAGATCTGGGACTGCAAGTCCTCCTTCCCTTGTATTTTTTTTTTCATGATTTCCCTGGATCTCCTTGATCTTTTGTTCTTCCAAATGAACTTTGTTATGGTTTTTTCTAATTCAGTAAAAAAAGTTTGTTGGTAATTCAATGGGTATGGCACTAAATAAGTAAATTAATTTGGGTAGGATTGTCATTTTTATTATGTTAGCTTGTCCCTACCTATGAGCAATCAATGTTTTTTCAATTGTTTAGACCTAGTTTTAATTGTGTGGAGAGTGTTTTGTAGTTGTGTTTATATAGTTCCTGTGTTTGTCTCGGCAGATAGATTCCTAAGTATTTTATATTGTCTAGGGTGATTTTAAATGGAATTTCTCTTTCTAATTCTTGCTGCTGAAATGGGTTGGAGATATAAAGAAATGATGCTGATGACTTATGTGGGTGTATTTTGTATTCTGCAACTTTGCTAAAATTGTTGATTATTTTGACTAGCTTTTTGGTTGATTCTCTAGGATTCTTTAAGTAGACCATCATATCATCCACAAAGAGTGGTATCTTGGTCTCCTCATTGCCAATTTTAATACCTTCAATTTCTTTTTCTTTACTACTAGTGTTTCTAGTACAATATTAAATAATAGAGGTGATAATGGTCATCCTTGTTTCACTCCTGATCTTATTGGGAAGGCTTCTAGTTTATCCCCATTGCAGATGATATTTGCTGATGGTTTATATATACTGTTTATTATTTTTAGGAAAGGTCCTTCTATTCCTGTGCTTTCTAGTGTTTTCAATAGAGATAAGTGTTGTATTTTATCAAAGGCTTTTTCTGAATCTATTGAGATAATCATGTGATTTTTGTCAGTTTGCTTGTTAATATGGTCAATTATGTCAACACATACACACACACACACACATATATATATATATATATATATATATATATATATATATATATATATATATATATATATATATATGAAATACATGGAAAGTAATAGCTAGGTTACAAAAGAGAAAAAGCCTCTTTCAGAATGTGGGATTTGGGTGAATTTTGGAGAAAGAGGAGGAAACAAAGACTGGAGAGAGCAAAGTATTCCTTCAAAAGGACAGAGAGGTAAGAAAAGGAGTGTAGTATTCCAGAAATTGCAAGCAGGCCAGTATAGTTAGAAAGTGGAGTTTTTGAAAGAGAATAAGGTATAAAAAGGATGGAAAAGGGAAGTAGGGCAGATAATTGGCTTACTGGAGTGAGCACCAGGCCTGTGTCCAAATCTAGTCTCAGATACTTTCTAGCTGTGTGACCCTGGGTAAGTCACTTAACCCCCATTGCCTAGTTCTTACCACTCTTCTGCTTTGGAAACAATACACAGTATTGATTACAAGGTAGAAGTTAAGGATTTAAGAAAAAAAAAAATATGAAAGGGCCAGATTATGAAGAGCTTTTAAATGCCAAACAGAGGACTTTCTTCATATTTGATCTTGAGAGATAATGAAGATCATGGTCAGATTTACAGAAATTACCTAGGAAGCTGAATGGAAGATTGATTGGAGGGGAGAATGCCTTGGATTTAGTTAGAAAGTCACTGCAGTAATCCAAACAAAGTTATCTCCCAGTATTTTTATTCCTTGAGAAGGCTTCCTGCAATTGATATATTCACTTCCTTCCCTCTCTCTTCCTAACATTGTAGCCTACATTCATCCCTCATCATTTAACTGAAACAATGCTCTCCAAAGTTATCAGTGATTTCTTAGTTGATGATTCTAGTTGTCTTTACTTCTTATTGTTCCTTACTTCTCTGCAACCTTTGACACTATTGATTACCCTATTCTACTTGGTATTCTCCTCTCTCTAGGTTTCTGTGAAGTTGCTATTTTGTTATTTGATCACTCTTTTTCAGTTTGCTTTGCTGGATATTCATCCAATTTGCATCTTGTAATTAAGAGCATCTCCTAAGACTCTGTCTTTGGTTTTATTCTCCTCTCTGGCATATTGTTTCTCTTGGTTCCATTCATTTGATTGTCATCTCTTTATGAACAAATCTCATATCTTTCATGAGCTCCAATTTCAAAAATTCCCAGCCATTTTTTGTACATCTTCAACTGAATGCCCCATAGATTTTTTTTTACATCAACATGCCTAAAATTTAACTCATTATCTTTCCTTTCTTTTTTCCAGACATGCTTTTCTTCCCAACTTCCATATTACTGCCATACATACTCCCAATCATCCAGGTTAACAGTTTAGGTTTCAGATATCATCATGACTCTTTACTATTTCTCCTCCCAATCCCATATTTATCAACTCCTAATATTTCTACCCTTAAAACCTCTCTCAGATACTCATCATTCTCTCTTCTGATAATGCAGTCTTTATCACCTCACTTTTGCACATAGCCTTCCCTTTGGTCTGCCTCAAGGCACTTCCCATTCCATTTTCTTCTCCACTCAACTATCAGATTGGTCTTCCTAAACTCAGGTCTGACCATGCCAGCCTCCTATATAGTAAACTCCAGGGGCTCACTGGTATCATTAGGATCAAATATAAGACCTTCTATATGGCTTTTAAAGCTTTTTATAACCTAGTTTCTTCCTGTTTTTCCAGTCTTCTTATACCCTCCACTTGCTCTTTCATCCAGACACACTGACTTCCTTTCTATTTCTCAAACAAAATAACCCATCTCTCAGTCCTGTGCATTTTCAGTGGTTGTCCTCCAGGACCGGGATTCTCTCACTTTTCTATTTTCCTTTTGTTCTTGTTTGGTCATGTTTGACCCTGTGGAACATAACATGCCATTACCACTTTGGGAGTTTTCTTTACAAAGATATTGGAGGTTTACAACTTCCTTCTCTGGTGGATTGAGGCAAACAGAGGTTAAGTGACTTCTCGGCCTCATACAGCTATTAAATCTATGAACTTGTATTTGAATTTAGGGCTTCCTGATTCTAGGCCCAGCACTCTATTCAACCTGAGCCATTTAGCTACTTCCAAGGTAAAGAGGTCAAGTGACTTGCCCAAGGTCCTACAACTAGTAAATCTTTGAGACTGGATTTGAACTCAGGTCTTCTTGACTTTAGGCCCAGTGCTGTATCCCCCGGGTTATATAGTTATTCCTTTGACTTCCTTTAGGGTCTAGCTAAAGTCTCACCTTTTGCGAAAAGTCTTAATCCCCCTCACCCTAGTACCTTCTAAGATTGTCTTCCCTTTATCCTGTGTTATGATAGTAAAAGGAATAATGGATGGGTAAGAGCAGGGATGGAGTAAGGATGAAGGGATAGAAGGGCTGGTATGGTAGGGGAAATTCGAGAACTACTGGACTGAGAGATGGTCTGTGAATTTCTCCCATTCCCTCACACTTCAAACACAAGAGAGGTACCCCTGAGCTGATGTTGTGGTAAGGATGAACACGGGCTCTGTCTCAATAAGTAGGCTTCCAGGGGATTATGGAGTTCACTTGTCCTCAGGACTTGGCTGGTGCACGAGCCCCTAGAAACCCTACTTGTCAGGCAGGCCATGTCTCTGTTTGCTATTTTGTTGCTTAGCCAAGGCTAAATGGCCAGTCTACCCTAACACCTTCTCTTTTTCCCAAACTGTTATGTCTTAGATCTGACTTTATTAGTAGGAAAGAGAGGGAAAAATAGAAGAGGTAAAGAGGTACTTAGCTTTCTAATCAGAGGCCGCCATTATGGGGGCTCCTTCCCACACTCCACCATGTGACCAATCTGATCCTCCTCAAGCATGCCAAAGATCCACACTTGCTCTTAGTCTCAACTTACAAGCTTTAATCTCCACCCATTAACTCTCACATGTCACATCTTAAGAACCAATTATAGTTTTTAAGTTTTCCTGATGGGGGGGGGGGGTTGGGGTTGGGGTTGGGGAAGTGCTTGTGGAATCATTGTTTCCTGTCTTGTTGGTTCATTGGTTGGTTCTTTAATTTCCTTTGTCTATACCTGAATCTGCTAAGTGGTATTTGACCTCCAGGTCACTGAGAGATGATATTAAAAAAAAAAAGGCAACACTGGAGAGAAAGAAGTTCATTTCCGACACTTTGCTGTTTAACCTCTAAGACTCTTTAAAACCAGGGTCCAACCAATCTTTACAAACTTGTTGTCCATCTTTTCCTCTCCCATACTCTGTGATCTTGCCATCTTGAAACTCTTAATGTTTATGGTGCTACCTACCTAACACCCCTGACCTAATAGAATCTGTCTCTTCAAAGAACAATTTAAACACTCTTTTATACTTGAAAGCTTTTACTGATTCTCCCAACTGCTAATGTCCTCCTTCCCTAATTACCATATATTTACTTTGCATTTATTTTGTGTATATTTCCATATGGAAATGTTTGCATTTACTTAGTCATTCTGCGTATATACATGCCCACATTTTTGTTTTCTTTAATCAAATTTAAACTTTGTATTCTGAGTGCCCAGCACAGTTCCTGGCACTCAATAGGTGTCTAAAATGTTTATTGCTTGAGAATGGCATGATGCCATCTCTCTACACACTTTAAAATACATGACAAATGTTACTAATGATCATTTTTCGTCACAGAAGCATGTTTTTTCTCCCTTTTCTATCACAGCAGAGGAGCTCAGCTCATTGTTTGAAAAAAAGAACTTCAAAGTCAAATCTTCAAGTGTGGGGAAGCCATCACTCCTTTCTGTGCGCCTAGAACAGTGCCCGCTCCAGCTGAATAATCCTTTTAATGAGTATTCCAAATTTGATGGTAAGGTAGGTAGAAGTGATCCCCTCCACCCTTTAGCAAATCAGAAACTAAGTTACTTCATTGTAATGTTTTGATGACTCTTGCTTTCTGTTTTGTTGAGCTGTTGGGCATTTGAGTTAACCTGAAACCCCTTGTCAAAAATATTTTTAAAGTGTACTCACTCAGGATTGTCTAGGGCAAAGCATTTGATGGTTTTCAGATGACTCAGGGTCTTGCCAGGACCACCAACTATCTGAATATAGTACTCATTGTCTGGGATTTTTCTGGTAAAAACTTGGGGAGATTGAGCTCTATAAGTGTGCCCTTCAGACTTATGAATGTTTTGCTGTGATTGTTTTTCCTTAACTTAGCACTAGCAGAACTAAACAGTAGCTTAGTAGCTTCAAACTTAGACTGAAGAAATCTGGATTTGAATCCCACTTTGTTGATAACTAGCTCTATGACCTTGAACAGATCAACCAATAAACATTTATTAAAGATCCACTATGTAGTGTGCCCTGTGCTAAGTAATAGAGATACAAAAAGAAGCAAACAATAATAACAAATATATATATATATATACATATATATATATAATCACAATAAGAAACTAATAATAATAACTAGCATTTAAATAGCACCTATGTAGTTTATAAAGTGCTTTATAAATATTATCTAATTCTATCCTCACATTAACACTGTGAAACTGGTGGTGCTATTATTATTTTTATTTTATAGATTCTTCAGAACTAAGTAGAGGTGATGTGACTTGCTTAGGGTCATACAGCTAGCCAGTAAATGTTGGAAGCAGGATTTGAACTTGTCTTCCCCAACTCCAAGTTGAATGGTCTAATATATAGCTGCTCCATCTATGGACCCAGTTTCTTGATATGTAAAATGGAATCTACGAGGTATGTGTAAAAAGGATATTAAATTCAGAGTTAGAAGACCCAAGTCAAGATTCCAAGGGGTGTGTGGTCCCAATAGAAAACAGTCTTCTTGCTGAATCTGGCCCTTGTGAGATACCAGCTTGAGGAGAAACACTGCTTGAACAGACTGCTGACAGCTAAAGTGAAGATCAAGGAAAGAAGTATCAGTCTCTACTGGGAACTGATTTGGACTTTACCTCTGGGAACTTGGCCCATACCTGGGCTCTGTTTGTGAGGTTCTCTTTGGGGGGTGGGGGGAAAGGGAACTTCACTTATTTAGTTTAGGAAGTTAGCCAATAGGATAGTTATTAGGGAGAATTAGTTTTGGAGATAAGATTAAGAATTTTCCCTTCTCCTTGTTATCCTGATTCCTATCCCATTTCCCCATAAATAAACTAAAAATATTTAGATGTTACCTCTTTTTTCTTCCCCTTAATCATTGCTTAATAATATACAAGATGATAGAATTTAATGCTGGAAAGGACATTATATGCTATTTTCTTAGCCCCTGACTTCCCGCTTTCAAGGCAGAAGAGCAGTAAGACCTATGCAGTGGGAGTTAAGTGACTTGCTCAGGATCATATAACTACAAACTGTGTAAGTAAGGCCAGATTTGAACCCCAAAACTCCCATCTTGAGGCTTGACTTTCAAATCATTGCCACCATTATATACTATTTAATCCAGTTTCCTTATTTTAAAGATTCTGAAACTAGAGGCTAGAGTTAAATGACTTTCCCAAATTACTAATGAAATCTGTGGGTAAGGTTGATTCATAAACTAGATTATGGAATACTTAAATGCTAGGATGATGAGTTTGGGTATTCATCATCAGCAATAGGAAACTGTTGAGGGTGTTTGAGCAAAGGAACATGACCAGATTTATGTATTAGGGAAATTAATTTAGGAGTTTGGGCTGTGGGGGGTTGAGGCAGGATTTTGAGGCTAATGAAATAATTAGACAATATAAGATCCTCTGTAGAGAACATACTAATATGAAAGAGAAGGGTGTGATTCATTAATTTCAGGCTCTTCCTATAGGATTCTGTGGAGAGGAGTTATTAGAAAAACAGAAAAAACCATAAGCTCATGTTTTACTTTGTTCTTTCACTGCCCTTTCTGTAGAGTGCTAAAAAGTAGGAGTAAAAGGGGCAGGGATCATCGTGATCAGCTCTTTAAAAATAATGATGACAAGATTTTGTTGGATAGCGGATAATCTATTGGAAGATAAAAGTTGTTTGTAGATTCTCTGAGGTATTGTGGATATTTGTTAATCACATCTTGTAGGTAGAATGGGGATTTATTTGCTTCAATTCTATCATTCAAGCCTATCATTTGAGAATATAATTTCTGGAGTAATTATTACATGATCATGCTTTGATGCCAACAAAATAGTATGTCTCTTTTGAATATCATATTCTAGCATATTCTCATTTTATCATTAGACTATTACAAATTACTTTGATTGGGATTTGCCAGAAGGTTGTGAACTCTGCTTGGTATACATCTAATCCCAGCAGAGCCAGAGGGAGGCATAAAAAGAACATTAAGGATGCCATTTCTCCAATCACAAAGGAGCCATTTTTACTAGATGTGTATTTAAGATGCTTTTGGCACATCACAAGTATGTTTTTTAACTAATAAATGATGTGTGGTCTACACATTTTCTAGTTGCCAGTTGATTAAGGAGACCTTTCCTTTCAATAAGTCTTCTTACAAAGTGATAACATTTTATTGTTCACCCACATATCACAATTTGTGACATACAATTAAATCCTTGTTCTAATCAGTTATTGAATATTGATGTGTTGGGCTACTATGGAATGAAAATGGCTAATGTTTGAAGGATATTGTACTGTACGTTGTAAATTCGCCTTTAAAAAAAATCTTTGTGAAATTCCTTGACACAAGAGTCAGGGACACTGCACTGATTAATTGAGAATTGTACTGGAACTGAATCTTTCTTTAACCTAGAAATTAAAATGACTATTCAAATAACACTACAAAATGATCAAATTAGCATTTTGGAGATTGGGTAATAATAGGATTATATTAGTCTGATAGCCAGACTATTAAAGATCATGTCAGCCCTTTGATAATAAAGTCTTTTCCAGAAGGGTCTGCTTTCTTGCATTAATAATATTCTGATTGATTCTTGCCATCAATCATTTTATGTTCACCCCTAAAGTTTTGTTACTACTATAACAGAAAATTATTTTTTCTCAACACCTGCATAGGTAGTTGTTAGAAATTTACCTGTTCTTAAATCTCCCTTTGACATATTCTTGTCTTTAAAAATAAGGTTTTTGAGTCAAATTGAGCTGTTTAAAAATGTTTCTTACAAAGCTAAGTGTATGCTGTTTTGTTTATTTGTTTTTGCTACAAATATTCATAATGTTTTTCTTGGGAATAGCACATGCCTTATTTACATAATTAACTACACTGTGTGAGTCTCTGGGGTAGATGATATGTTATTGGGGAGAGAAAGGATAGAGAAGAGTTTGGGGTCTAATTAAAATGCTTAAAAACACTACTCAATTATGTATTTCCTCTAGAGATTGTAGCTACTATAAAATTCTGAAGATTTTGAAAAACTTAAGAGGAGAAAGGTTCCTTGGAAACATAACTTGGATAGGGACTTGGTTTTATGTCTAGATATCCCCTTTAATTCAATATACAGAAGCCCATATAACTTATGTAACTATAAAGACAGTGTGGTAGAGTGGAAGGAACATTGATTCTGAAGATAGAGGACTTGGATTCAAAAGTTGCTCCTAATGCTTATCTCCTGGGTGACCTTAGGCATATTTATTAACCTTCTTCAGTTTACTAACGTATAAAATGAGGTAGAGAATATGACTTGAGAGTCCTTCTGTATCTGTGATCTTATAATTTTTCAATAATCTCTTTGAAAGCAAAAAAAAAAGAAAGGAGGATTTAGTATTTATAGTATAGATATATCATTCATTGTAATGTTGGAAATGGTCTTTTCTCCATTAGATTTATTAATTTTGTTAATATTTACTTATTTCTATAGTGTATTGTGTCTTACAAAGTGCTTTGCCCACAACTATCCTAGGAATCATTTGTTATGGTCATTATTCTATTTTTATAGACTGAGGAACTAAGGATAATAAAGTGTATTTATCGTTATCTTGGTTATTTTTATCCTGGTCTCTGTATTTTGAAAGCCTTCAATTCCATGTAGTTTAGAGATTTAATAATCAGTATCATATCATATATTAAAACAATTTTCATAAATTTTTATACATTAGCATTACATCCCAGCAGTTGTGGACAACAGCTTTGTCTGTGATAAAACTCCAGGTTTTTTTGTCAAATGTTAAGGATATTTTGAGGTTTGTAGTTGTTATATTAGAAATTGCCTGTTAGGCTATGAAAAGAGCTTCTGATATATGTCTAATCACAGGATCCTGGTGGATATCCTGTTGACAAATTCTTGCAGTCTTCAGGGTTGTTTTATTGCATAATTTCTACTGTTTCTTTATATGATCTTCATTGATCACTGTGGATAACTCTTCTGCATTTTCTGATCATTGATGACCTGGTCATGGATTGCCATCATAATCTCCTTTGGTTCCATATGGAAATCTATACCATACAACCATATTTGTTTGATAATTCTTTGTAGATATATATTGCTCACTTCATATGGATTACATTCATAGAAGACTTTTTGAATCTATTATTTTATTATTGTAATTTCATATTTATTTTATTATTTATCATCATTGTTATTATTGATAATTAATGTGATTATCTTAAATGGTAAACTATTGATGTTTAACTCTCAATGTTTCTGATTTTGAGAACTGGGTTATAAATAGGATTAAGTTTGGTGCTAATGAGAATAGTTTAAAAGATCTACTGGAAGGGACCTTAGAGGTTATTTAATTCAACCCTTTTTTTTGAGTGACTTTAGTTTTATTTATTTATTCAACCTTTTTTAAAAGAAAAGACAAACCAGTTTGAGGACACTATAGCCTAGAGATGGAAAGCCTATAATTATATTACTTATTAGCAGAGCTGACCCTTGAATTTTGATCTTCTGGTTTTTTGACTCTTCTGATGTCAAGGCCTAGAGAGTAGATATATGGCTGTTAGGGGGACCATAGAGGTCATCCATTCTTTGTTCTTGTTCTTCAATTATTTTTTTCAATTGTGTCTTCACTCTGTGACTCCATTTGGGGTTTTCTTGGCAAAGATACTAGAGGGATTTGCCATTTTTTCCTCCAGCTCATTTTATAGATTAGGAAACTAAGGCTAACAAGGTTAAGTGACTTGCCAAGGGTCACACAGCTGGTAAATATCTGATGCCAAATTTGAACTCGGGAAGATGAGTCTTCCTGATTCTAGGCCTGGCACTCTAGGCACTGCTGTCCTGTCATTCATTCTAGCACTCATTTTAAAATAAAAATCACATTTTCCCTTACCTCTACTATTGGGCTGTTTTCATCATTAGAACCTTAGTGTTTGCATTAGTATCTTAGTGTTTGCAAAGTACTTTGAATATTTACCTCTAATTCTCACAGCTGCTTTATGGAGATAAGTAGTAGAATGCTGATTATATACATTTTGCAAATTTGGAAACTGAGTGTTAGAGAAGTTGTGATTTTTAAGCTCACAGGATTATAGTATTTGTGAGATTCATTCTACTGTTAGAGTTGTATCCCAAAGAGATTTTTTTTAATAAAGGATATAAATACACAAAATATTTATAGCATCTGTTTTTATGGTGGCAAGGAATTGGAAACTGAGGGGATGCCCATCAATTGGGGAATGGCTCAGAAAGTTGTTTTATATGATTGTGATAGTACACTCTTGTGCTGTAAGAAATGATGAACCATATGATTTCAGAAAAACCTAGAAGGACATAACTGAATGTAAAATGAAGTGAATAGAAGCAGTTGAATGTTGTACACAGTAACAGCAATACTGTACAATGATCAACTGTGAATGACTTAACGGTTCTCAGTAATACAGTGATCCAAGACGATTCCAAAGGACCTCTGATGAAAATGTTATCCACTTCCAGAGAAAGAAGTGATGGAATCTGAATACCAATCAAAGCATAGTGTTTTTTACTTTATTTTTTCCCTCTTTTATTTTTCTCAACATTAACTAATATGGGATTTCCATAACTTTGCATGACTGCATGTATAAACTATGTCATATTGTTTGCTATCTCAGAAAGTGGGGATGGGAAGAATCTTGTATGGTAGAGATTTGGGAACTTAAATTTAAAAAGTGAATGCTAAAAATTGTTTTTATGTATAATTGGAAATAAATAAAAATATTTTTGAAAGGATTCATATATTGTTAGAGCCGGCAAGAGAGTAGGAGTGTATATTTAAAGCCCGAAGGTGAGCATACAAATCATCTAGTCTAGTTCCCTTATTTTATAGATACAGAAACAATAGCTGAGAAATTTTAAAACTTTCTTAAGGCCACACAGGTAGTAGTATATGACAAGACTGAGATCTGAAACTAAGTTACCTAGCTCCAAGTTTAGTTTCCTTCCTCATATAGTTTTTCATTAGACACACAGGTCAAACTAAATTGACAAATGTTTTCAATGACCTCATCCACAAGTACTTATTGTACCTTTAACATAATTGTCATAGACCACAGTGCTTTCTGTATGATAAGGTTGTAGAAAAGTAGATGTAGTCCCTGATCTTGATGGTCTTAAAATCTAGTTGAGAGATTAGGTAATTCAATTGTAAGTCGTCACCTCATTTCTTTAAAACAGTACCACATATTACTGAATTGTGAAGATGGACAAATGTTAATATTTTTGAAAGCACTAAACAAGAAAAGTTATCCAGGGAGATTTTTCCATAACACAAAACAGAAAAAATTGTAGGCTTTGGAAGGCAGTGTGAACTATTATGAAAAAAAGGAGAAAATATTAACAAAAGGAAAGATCTTTTAAGTAGCATCTCTTTTTAAAGCTTAAATTATTAGATTAGCAATCAGTACAGAGAACCTTCAAGTCAGAAGTCCAGAGAGTTATTAGCTTTGTAACCATGGTCAGACTGCTTCACTTTTCTAGACTTCAATTTCTTTAAAATTATACAATGGGAATTAAATCGTCAGATTTAATGGAGAAGATTATAAAGCGAAGGTGCAGGATTAGACAATCTCAGATGTTCTTTCCAGCTATCAATTGATTATCTAATGAACATTCTGTGTTTTAGGACCCCTTTGGTCTTTGACATTCCATGTACTAAGGCCCCTTCTGGCTTTTAGCTTTCTCTGGTTTGTTATCTATTGTTTCAGATGTTTCTTGAACTGAAATAACTGATTTAGATAATGTTAAATTCTTAAATGTTAAGGAGAACATTTGTCTGATAAATTATTACAAAACTCATGTAAGTTTTGGGTTTGTACAGGAAAGTGTGATTGTGATTATGTGAACTTATTGAGAATCTTAACATTTCTCTGTTAGTAACTGTTTTAACAATGAAGCTGCAGCAAGCATGGGGGAAGGGATAATTCATGAGCGCTAATTGCTTGGCTGTTAATTTTCATAAGTGTTGATAGAAGCAGTTCCTTAAATTAAACTTTGTTTAAAATGTATCAGGGGAAATATTCCACAATGTCGGGCCTGAAGTGAAAATTAATATGAATGCTGTGGCAATTAACACATACTGGTTAATAGCTTTTAGCAGCATTTTGGGATGATAGTCCTTAAATACATTTTTGCATGCTGCTCTTGTTTCAGTATTGTTCCAGTCTATGTCTGGATAATTATGAACAAATGTTTTTCACAATCATTGACATTAACTAGCTTTCCTCAAAGAAAGTAGATAAAAACTAGTGCAGAACAACACGTAGCTACAGGGTAGCATTGAAAATACTTAAAATGTCAGGGAATTTAAATTTAACAAAATTGCTCACTGAGTAAAATGTTTCTCACACTGGATTCTGAATATTTATCATTCCAATAGGACTGTAATTTTTCCTATTATGTTTCCTAGTTCTGAGATGTACTCTTTAGGGGAGTTTTGTTGCCCATGTCCCCATTCTGAAAATTCCCCCTCTCCCTGGCAGTATTTTAAGCTTTCATGTGAAAGAGGGAAGAGGGATTTGATTGTTTTTGACCCTGGAAGGCAGAATTAGAGGTAATATGGGGAGAAGTTACCAAGAGGTAGATTTTGGCTCAATATAAGGAAAAACTTACTGATACCTGGAGCTGTCCCAAAACTGGAATGAATTGTCTTAGGAAGTACTCATCATCATCATCTTCATAACAACTCATCTTCTTATGGCTCTTTAAGGTTGAACAAACTAATTTCTGTCCAGTCACCTTCTCAGTTTAATAGTTCAAGTATTCTCCCCATTTTTAAGGTGAGAAAACTGAGCTTTAGGAAGATTTAAGTGAATTAATCAAGATTATATTCCTCTTAACTGTTGAAGTTGAGACTTGAACCCAAGGCTTTTGACACGAAAGTCAATGCTTTTTGCACTACATTAGGATCACAGAATTTCAGAGTTTAAAAGAACCCCAGAGACTATTTAATTCAGCTCACTGCAGAACAAGAAACAAGAAGTCCCCCCACAAGGGATAATTCAACATTTTTGAGAGACCTCCAGTTAAAGGGTCCCATGTGGCCTTTGCTACTAAGTATTTTCCTAATAGCAACCTTGTGAAGTATTTATTACAAATATCATTCTCATTTTACAAATATATCAAAAGTCGAGCAAAACAAGTTCTGTCATTGGCCATGCTCAGAATGTATATGTCTCAATTTGTACTCTTAACCCGTTACTTCTGTCAGGAGGTGGAAAGCATGCTTCCTCATGGATTCTCCAGAATTATAAGTTGGTCATTGCAGTTGACCAGAGTTCTTAAGTTAAAAGACTGTGTAAGTTCTCCAGGTCCAATTAAATCTTCTTTGTTTGCAATGCAGACAATCATTTTGAAGAACTCAATAAGTTAAGTAGTATTATTATAGAAGAACCAAGAAGCAGGAGGGTAGAAGAGAAAGAAGAATTGACAAAAGAATAAATATAGCAGGGTAAAGCAGTTTCAGAATGGTTTCTGTAAATTAAGGAATTCATACAAATTACAGAATTTTAAGAGTTGGAACCTCACAAACTTTCTAGTCTAAGGTCTATTTGAATAAGGCTTCCTTCTGTGGTATGTCCAATAAATAGTCTTCCAGTCTTTGTTTGCACTACTCTAGTAATGAGAAACCCACTACTTCCCATTCTTCTTTAGGATAGCTCTAATTGTTAGGAAATTAAAAAAAAAACACTTCAGGCATAAATTTATTTTTTTTGCAACCATCTATGCCCTTGGAACCAAACAAAATAAACTAATTCCTCTTTCACATCTCAACCCTTCAGATACTTACAGACAGCTCCCTTCCTCCCACAAGTTTTTTATAGGCAAAATCTTCCTAATTCCCTCTACTCAACCATATGCCATGAACTTGAGCCCCTTTACCATCTTGATTTCCCTCCAACTGTATGCTTTCTGGAATTTCTGTCTTTCCCAAAATATAGAAACGGGAACTAAATTCAGTACATAGTAAGGCTGTTCCTTCCCTTGTCCTGGATGCTTTGCTTCTTTTAAGTAAAGTTATAGATTGCATTTGTTATCTTGCATGTTATACTTTTGACTCACATTGAGCTTGCATTTTGATAAAACCATCAAATCAGTGATTAACAAGTCACATAATGGATAGAATGTTAGGCCTGGAGTCTGGAGGATCTGGTTTCAAATGTGGCCTCAGACACTTCGTAACTCCATTTCCCTAGCCCTTAGCCTTTAGACAGAAATTAAGAGTTTAAAAAAACAACCCAAACTACCACATTTTTTCCAAATGAACATTTGTCTAGCTATACTTCTTCTATTTTGTACTTGGGATGTTGACTATGAACCCAAGTATAAGACTTTACATTTGTCCCCATTAAATTTCATATTGTTAGATTCAGCTAAATGATATAGCCTAATTGAATTCTTATTCTAGCTTCTAGGATGTTATCTTTATCTTTTAGGGCCAGGCAAAAATCCTTGAGACAGTGATTCCAGTTGATGCCTTCCAAGTTGTCATTAAACCAGTAATGACTACTTTTTGGGTATAGTCATTCAAATATAAGAATTTAAATTTAGGTTTTTATGCTAAATATGAGAATTCTTTTTTTTTTTTAAACTTTACCTTTTGTCTTAGAACTAATACTTTCTATTGATTCTAAGGCAGGAGAATGGTAAGGGCTAGGCAATGGGGGTTAAGTGACTTGCCCAGGGTCATACAACTAGGAAATGTCTGAGGCCAGATTTAAACCTAGGACCTCCCATCTCTAGGCCTGGCTCTCAATTCACTGAGCTACCCAGCTGCCCCCTAAATATGAGAATTCTAAAGTAATATTGTGGTCATTGATTTAAAAATATTATAGCTTAAGTCAAAATGACTTTTAGTAGCTTTATTTATAAAGAGTTGGAAAGAGTGAAAGTGGAAAAATATAAAGAGACAGAAAATACAGCCTAGCTACTAAATACCCTAAGTTTAAACCTAATATCTCCAGACTGCAAATGCGAATCTGAAAGTGAATCTCACCAGAATCCAAAGTCCTAATTAGGAAGGCGAAATCTGAAGACTCAGGAGATGCTGAAGAATTCACCAAGAACCTTCAGTGCACAGGAGGCCAATAATCTCACCAGAAGTCACACTTAAGGTAGTGTCCCACCAAATCGTCAACAAGCAGAGAGGGTCTCCTCACCAAAGAACCAAGGGAAGGTATCACTCTACTCACCATTGCAGGATCCAAGGAAAGAGTCTCCTACTCCAGAGTAACTTGCTGACACAGAGCCCTTTGAGACTGAATCCTTGAACTGGCCTTTTTAAAGCAGTTTTCTTGAGGTCACTTCCTGTCACTCCCCCACTCTGTGGGAACTAATCACAGTCTTTCAGTGCCTAGCACTGCCAGGGGGGTTGGGAGGCATTGGCTTCTGGTGTTGTCACCCACTCTAGCAAGTTACTTGTGAACTCTCATATGTGAATCCAAATGGCAAAATCACTCCAGTGTCTGTCACAAACACCCCAAATGAAGACACATCTGAAAAATGATTAAACAACAACATTACTGGTTTATGGTTTGATGACTACATTTTCTTCCTGGTTTTGAAAGTCAGGACATTTTTCCTTTTCTAATTTCATCCAATCAAAGATGGCTGACAGTAGCTCAACAAAATATATAGCAATCCTGAGGATATAGATCATAGGTGCCAAACATAGCTGGGTGGTGGCATGCAGGGTACTCCTCTAGAATCAGATAAAAATATAATTGGGAAATGTTTAACAAGATAAATAAAAATAGAATACAGCATAGAAAATGTTAATTTGTGATCTTCTACGAAAATATATAGCATGTAGGGATTCATTTTTATTTGAGTATAACACCACTGATGTAGACTGCCTCAGCAAAGGTTACTTGAACTCTTCAAAAGTGTCTAGCTTGCTTGTATCACTTAGGTATCAACTCCCCATTAGCTGTTTTTATTGCCTTTTCATTATAAAGATCAACTCCCTCCTCTTCCTCTAAGCAAAATAAGAGTTAAGCAATATTTATTTCTCAGTCATTATTGTCTACTTCGAGTAGTCATCTTAATCCTTCTTTGGTCCTTTTTTTTTTTAATCCAATATAACTTTAAAAAAATCTTAACTTTATATTATACTTTGCTTTTGTTGTCAGCTTCTTCTTATTCTGAGGTTTAATGTTCTTAACACTATTCTTAATACTCTGCCATATTTTTCTAGTTATCCTTTAACAGTTCATTTTTTTAAAAAACCCTTACCTTCTATCTTGGAGTCAATACTGTGTATTGGCTCCAAGGCAGAAGAGTGGTAAGGGCTAGGCAATGGGGGTCAAGTGATTTGCCCAGGGTCACACAGCTGGGACGTGTCTGAGGTCATATTTGAACCTAGGACCTCCCGTCTCTAGGCCTGGCTCTCAATCCACTGAACCACTCAGCTGCCCCCACCAGTTCATATTTTATTACATGTGGCTTTTTAAAATCTAAATTGGTTGGTATGCATTAGATTCCTGTGCATTCCCTATTTAAATTCCTACTTTTTCCTCCAAATCTGAATTGTTTCTTTTAATGACTTCAAAATTTTGTTTGTGAAAATGAATTTAATTCCCATCCCTCCGTAACTGATTTTCTCTGTTGAATTCTATGTAATTGATAGTATCTTATCCTTTTCTGAACCTTTTGAAACTCACTATCAGAACCTAGGATTCATTTCAAACTATTCCCAGTTACATTCTTTTTTCACCTCAGATGTCATAGTCACTTTCCCCTTACCAAATATAGTCCACCATTTTAATCCTGACAACTAGTTCATCTTAGTTGATTAAAATCGAATTTAGATGAGAATTTTACCTCATTGGTTACTTCATCTTTTGAAGGATGAAGTCATGATTAAGACAAGAGACGTGGTATAGTAATGATGGAAAATTTTAATTGTCCAGATATTAGCTGGGGTTCTCTCTGCCAAAAGTTTAATATTTGTTTCTCAAATTCATCAGCTGTTTCTGTTAAGGTGTCCCATTTTATTCTCCAATGCCAATATTCTCTTTCTTCTGTTGAACTTCACTAAAAATGCCTCCCACAGTGTTCTCCATAATTTCCCTTTTTCTGATTTTTTATTTTCTCAGATAATTCTATCTCAATATGTAAACCCATCCCTCTCAAAATGCAATTTACTTGTTTCTTTTAAAGAAGTTTTTCTACAGAATCAATATTTCTAAGCTTTATTCTTTTTTAGGTATTAAGTACTTTTTTTTTCTTTCCCTAAAACCTTCCTTCTTAGAATTGATACTAAGTATTGGTTCCAAGAAAGAAGAGCAGTAATGGCTAGGCATTTGGAGTTAAGTAATTTGCTCAGAGTCACACAGTTGAGGTCATATTTGAACCCAGGACCTTCCATCTTCAGGCCTGACTCTCTATCCATTGAGCCACCTAACTTCCCCAGTATTAAATATTCTTTAATGTAGATTAATTACACCTTAATCCTTTATGCATTTGTTGATTTAGGAAATACTATTCTTGCAATCTGTTGCTTTATGGCTTTTTGAATTGGTTTATATTTCCCCATTCCTTCCTCAGTTGGGCAAAGGTGGGGAATCACTACCTTCTTAAGTGCTTTGTGCTTGTAAGTTCTTTGCTTTTTGTCACCCCAGCCTATGCTTAGGACTTGATAATCATAACTAACAAGTTTCTGTTGAATATTACAGTGATGCCTCCCTTCACTCTTTTTGGTGCCTTCTACAGGAGTAGGTGGGCCCAAGTCAGACTGCTAGTCAGATGATTTAACATGTATATAGAAATGCTTTGTTAATGGTTGTCAGATATTTTTTTTCCATAAAACCTTATTAGCATTTAATCTGGTTGTTTAAAATCTTTTAAAAAAATTTATTTCCTCCTTCTTGCTTTCTGTTGCCAATGTTTTTCTTCTCAGACTGAGATCTGATCTGCCTTCCTTTGTCATAATTACCCACTTTTCCATTGCAGAAAATGTAAACAGTTCAATGGAAAGAGCACATAACCATGATCAAGTCAACCAAACTTTCAGAAATGCTCTTAGCTGTTCACTTCTTTCTCATTCTAGTTTTGGTCTTGGGTTAGTTCTGGGACTTTGGACAAGTCATTTTGTTTCTTGAGATATCTCTTTCTCATTAAAATGACAAGGTCATCCTCCCTGATCTCTTTGACATCATTAGCATTAAAAGAATATGATTGGAGCAGCTAGGTGACTCAGTGGATAGAGATCCAGGTGAAAATAGGAGGTCCTGTGTTCAAATGTGACCTCAGACACTTCTTAGCTGTGTGACCCTGGGAAAGTTGTTTAACTCCGGTTGCCTAACCCTAACCACTCTTCTACCTTTGAACTGATACTTAGTATTGATCCTAAGACAGAAGATAAGAGTTTTTTAAAAAGGCAAAAAAGGTCTGTAAAAACCTGTAGTGAAGGATAATTCATCATCTTTTAGTTAGCCCATTTTACCTTTGGATTCCTTGAATTATTAGGAAGGTTTTCCTTACATTAAGTTTTACATGAATCAGGAGGTAATCTAAGTCTACAAAATGAAGGTTGCACATAGCTTGGTATAGTCAAAGGCACCTCAGACTCGGAAGCAGGAAAGCTGGGTTAATTATTCACCAATTTATAAACTAATGTGTATTTCCTGATAAGCAAGTTTTCTTTTCTGGTACTTGGTTTCCTCCTCATGTTGGAAGCACTGTGATTCTGTGGTCTATTCTAGCTTTAAGATTCAATGTTTTAACTTCCTGTGTTCTAAAGACCATTTCCACATCTGACTTAATGTGGCTTTTGTTCTGCATTTGGAGATAATTTCTAGACCTAATTTTCTTATGGTTCTGTGATTGAGATTTTTAAAAATAAAATTGCCTCATGTACATATTAGAAGTAGGAGATCACCTCTGTAACTTGAAAGAATTAAATATAAGTATGCATTAAATTAACAAACTCATTCCCCAAAAGTGGTACAGGCTAAATATACAAATCAGTTCTCAAAGTATTTTGATAACCTTGATTGTCTTAGGAATATTTGAATATATGTCATACTTTTTTGAAGTTGTCATCATAAAGCCCAATTATACATTCCTGTGGTGCCAAGCTTAGAGATGAATGAATTATTGGCTTGGTCAGACTGAAGTCTCTTGGGTTTAGTTAAAAGGCCTCTGATTTCTCTTCCAACTCTGATATTCTGTGATTTGAGTTTTACTCCCAGTTCTGACACTTTGAACACAAAACATAGAACAGAATGTCAGAGGATCGACTTCATAGATTATCTAAGTCACTTCTCCTTCTGTAACCCTGATTTTATTGATTAGGGAATTCTTTTTTTTCCCAAAAGGAGAATTAATTTTCCCAACATCAGACAATGATAACAGAACTGAGATGTAAACTTAGGCCTTCTGATTTAAAATACAGTGTGCTTAATAGTGTCCCACTAGTTGTATGACTGAGCAAATTAACTTCATCTTCAGTTTCCCCATCTGTAAAATAGAATAGGACAATTTATGACCTGAGAAGATCATAATGAAGAAAACTACTAGATTATATAAATTAATTGCTACTAGTTTTTACTGATATGTTGTTTTATGTGTGTTTGTATATTCTGATATTATTTTCAGAGACCACCTGGAATTTTAACATTCTGTGTTACAAGACCCATTCTGTTCTTTTATGTTCTAAGGTTCTTACTAACTCTAACATGTTATAACTACCCTCAGTAGCACATTGAAAACATTTTACTTTGATTTTTTATTTCTCTTCAAATTCAAATTTTGAAATCCAGATAGTGATTCACATAGGAAGGTGAGTTTAAGGGATTTGCAAAATATGCGACTGTATAACAAAAGATTAAATTGATTTGTTACATGTGCATTTAGCTACAATTCATTTTAATTGTCTGTATGAAGTTAAAAAGTATTAGTGTCAGATAAAGATTCATCACCACTGTATGATTTAAAGCCAGGGCTATAGAAAGCAGGCATGTGCTCTGGCAGATGTTTATATAAGGCACTGTCTCTTCTGACAGCAGTTAAAAAGTATGGTTGTAGTAATCAAATTGTGGCATAACGACTCTGAGGCTAGGGCCAGATTGAATTAAAATAGATATAAGATTTATGAATAGCAATAGCTGTGATAAAATTTCACTACCTTCTTCAACAGGAAGGACTTTTTCCAGAGTGGAAAGAAGAAAATCCAATAACCACTTGACTAAAACTGTGGCTTTGTTGACTTTTATTTTTCCTCCTTAAGTATATGCTCAAAATGCAACTTTTTTCTCTGCCACAATAACTATTTTTGCTGCTATTTTACCTATATTAAATCTCAAGCTTTTAAATTAAAAATTATTTTATCAAAAAAACATTTAAGTCTGTATAACGTATTAGGATGAGAAATTATAATATCTGCCTTGACTCGAGGAGTATAAAATTGTGTTTTGGAAAAATATTGTATATAAGCTTAACATATGACATTTAAATCTAGTTTTAAATAGGGGTACTTAGGAATTACAGGATTTAGAACTGGAAATGGCTGTTCTCTTTAAAACAATTTTATTTTGGCGTATTTTGCTTCATATCACATTCATAACAAGGAAAAAAAGCTGGGCACAATCTAATGATACAGGAGAGAGGAGATTCTTCTCACATTAGTTCCCTCAGAAAGAGAAAATGACTAGATCCAAGATTATATAGGTGGGAAAGCTGGTGTTTGAATCCTGGTTTTCTAGCTCTAGTTTTTTTTTTTTCCATTATACTTCACAATATTAAGGCCTTGAGATTTTTACTTTATCCTTTTCAAAAAAGGTGGATCTTATAGGGCAGTATTTTATTTACTCAATAATGGAGTGGCAAAATAACCCAAACTCTGCTCCTAAAAAGGACAGATTCAAGTCTCTCCAAGCCACGGCACAGCGTGAGATCAGGAAGATGCAAGACCAATGGTGGGGAAAAAAGGCAGAAGAAATCCAGCGGTTTGCTGATATGAAAAACTACAAACAATTTTTCAGTGCCCTCAAGACTGTCTATGGGCCATTAAAACCCACCACCACTCCCTTGCTATCCTCTGACGGTGACACTCTCATAAAAGATAAAAAAGGCATCAGCAACAGGTGGAAAGAACACTTAAGTCAGCTTCTCAACCGACCCTCTTCAGTCGACCAAAGCGCCCTTGACCAGATCCCCCAAAACTGCTCCATTGAACAACTTGAGGTCCCTCCTTCAATAGAAGAAGTCCAAAAAGCCATTAAACAAATGAGTGCAGGCAAGGCACCCAGTAAAGATGGGATCCCAAATGAGGTGTACAAGGTCTTAAGTGGAAAGGCACTCCAGGCATTCCACATAGTGCTGACCAGCATATGGGAAGAGGAAGACATGCCCCCAGAACTCAGAGATGCCTCCATCGTAGCCCTATACAAGAACAAAGGCTCACGAGCAGCCTTTGACAACTACAAAGGCATCTCACTACTCTCCACTGCTGGAAAGATCCTCACCCGTGTTATACTCAACAGACTCCTGTCATCTGTTTCAGAGCAGAACCTGCCCGAATCACAATGTGGCTTCCGACCAGATCACAGCACCATCGACATGGTCTTCATGGTGAGGCAAATGCAGGAAAAATGCCTTGAGCAGAACCTGAGTCTCTACATTGTCTTCATAGACCTGACAAAGGCGTTCGACACAGTGAACAGGGACGCATTGTGGGTGATCCTCCGCAAGCTCGGTTGCCCAGCAAAATTCGTCAAACTGATCCAGCTCTTTCATGTCGACATGACAGGGGAAGTCCTATCTGGTGGAGAGACTTCCTATCGCTTCAACATCTCTAATGGTGTGAAACAAGGCTGTGTCCTCGCTCCGGTATTATTCAACCTATTTTTCACCCAAGTATTACGACTTGCTGTGATGGATCTAGACCTGGGCGTCTACATCAAATACTGACTGGATGGCTCACTATTCGACCTTCGCCGCCTGACTGCAAAAACAAAGACAACAGAGAGACTCATCCTGGAAGCTCTCTTTGCAGATGACTGTGCTCTCATGGCCCACCAAGAAAATCATCTTCAAACCATTGTGGACAGGTTCTCCACTGCAACAAAACTGTTTGGCCTGTCTATCAGCCTCAGCAAAACAGAGGTGCTGTTCCAACCTGCACCAGGGAGGCCAACTAACCAGCCATGCATTACAATTGACGGCACGCAGCTTTCTAACGTCAACACTTTCAAGTACCTGGGCAGCACCATCGCCAACGACGGGTCCCTAGACCACGAGATTAATGCCAGGATCCAAAAGGCCAGCCAGGCACTTGGGCGGCTGCACTCCAAAGTCCTCCAACACAGAGGTGTAAACACTGTGACGAAGCTCAAAGTGTACAACGCAGTGGTCCTCAGCTCGCTCCTGTACGGTTGTGAGACATGGACACTGTACCGAAAGCACATGAAACAGCTGGAGCAATTCCACCAACGCTCCCTCCGGTCAATCATGAGGATCCGATGGCAGGACCGAATCACCAATTAGGAAGTCCTCGACAGAGCCAACTCCACCAGCATCGAAGTCATGGTCCTCAAAACCCAGCTATGATGGTCTGGACATGTCATCCACATGGACCCACAGCGAATACCAAGACAGGTGTTCTATGGTGAACTGTCAGCTGGACTCAGGAAACAAGGCTGACCAAAGAAAAAATACAAGGATCAGCTAAAGTCCAACTTGAAGTGGGCTGGCATTACACCAAAGCATCTAGAACTCGCTGCCTCTGACAGAAGCAGCTGGTGAACCCACATTAACCGTGCCGCCGCCACCTTTGAAGATGAGCAACATCGACATCTTGCCGCTGCGTGTGAACGCCGACACCAGGCCACACCCGCATCTCCCGTAACAACTGGCGTCCCATGCCCCATGTGCCACA